>NW_007247668.1:435176-445915 GCF_000164805.1 Carlito syrichta
CCGTCGCCACCGCAGCAGCCACAGGCGTCAACAATCCCCCACCGGAAGCGGAAACCCCGCCCCTCAGAAGCGTCGCGGCCACGGGGCGGAGCCCGGAAGGGCGGGCTGGGAGGCGGGGCGTTGGTCACGGTCCGTTCCCGGAGAGTCTCTGGCTTGTAGCCGGTTGGGCCCGCAGGACCGTCCCCGCCTCTCGCCTGTAAGGCTTTTGTGCAGTCCAAGGTCCGAGGCTTCCCCAGAGCATCGCGTGGGGTTGCAACGGGGCTGTGCGGGAGAAACGACAGACGGATGAGGAGGGTTTCCAAGAGAGGTCCCGGGTCAGCGCATCCTTTCTGATGCGAAGCCGCGAATGTTGTTTTGCTTCCAGGCGCTGGGCTTGTTGCCGGTGTCTCTCCGCACTCTTTCCGGTCTGTTAAAGGACCTGAGAGCCAAGGTAGGAGCACTGAACAGGACCAAATAGGAAGAAAAGATTTTTAAAAATATATGCAGATGTTTTAAATGTAGCAACAAAGTCAGGGAAAATGGAGAAAAGAAGACAATTGAAGAGAACAATGCAGAATTTGATAGAACAGTTCTCTGAAGTGGCGGGAACTGAATTGATCTATAGCAGTGTTTTTCAAAGTATGGGTTCCTGGGCCAACAATAGCAGTGGCTTCTGGAAACTTGTTAGAAATGCAGCTTCCTGGATCCTACATTGACCTCCTGAATCCAAAACTTTGGACCTGGGGCCTACTAATCTGTGTTTTCACCAGACCTCCAGGTGGTTCCAGTGCACGCTGAAGTTTGAGAACCACTGATCTAAGCCAGTGGGCTTTCTTCGTTGATGGTGTAAATTGGTAGAATCCCCATGTAGGAAAACGTAACAATATCAGTCATAATTAGAAATGCATATATCTTCAGACCTAGTGTTTTCAGTTGTAGGAATGTACCCTGCAATTATTTTCATGCAGGCAAAATGACTTATGTTCAAGGTTGTAGCATTATTTGATTGAAGACTTAATGTCTGTTATTAGGGGACGGGTAACATCTATAGTGGTGCATCTATGTCATGGGCTGCTACATGCCACCTACAATCCCCACTGGTCTCTCTGCTTCCTGTCTTCTCCTGTCTTGAGCTGCACCCATTCTCATATTGTCCTGTTATAGGCAGAGTTCCTCTAAAGCCAGATAATTGATCAAGAGAAAGCCTTTTATACTTTTCCTAAGTCCTGCAAATCCTTTGCTGCCCCACGTGATTGGTACTTGCTAGTCCAAGCTGATCAGGTCTTGGTACAGAAGCATGCATTTAGAAGTCTCAACAACAGAGCTACTTTAGAAAGCATAGAATTAGACATATAAAGTATCATGGGTGTTATTTTATTTCTTTTTCAGTATTTGTTATTCAGTGTTTGGGATTTCAGATTCTGCGGGAGTCCAGCTCCAGCTGGGTCAAGGGTATCCCAAAGGTGGCAATGACGTTGGCATTGCACGAAAACACTTCAGACACCTGAGTCTGTTTTGAGCAGGACAGATGCCGTTTATTTAGTCAGTTTCAGAGAACTTATATCCCTCTTTACAAGGAAATAATTTCAGTAAGTCATTGTTACAAAGCAAATCACGTTGCAGCAAGTCATCACTACAAAGCAAATCACGTACCACAAATCACACGAATTCACTTGACTATTACAAAGGTTTTGACGTATTCCATTCCATGCTTGGCTAATATTCTCTCAGGGGGTGGTTTGATGTGTTTTCCTTAATAGCTCATTAGAATAACTTTCCACCCAAGGTAACATCTGTTCTTACTGCACAACTTATAAGCTTAAAACTAAAAACTTATAAACCTAAATTTTATATAAAATTATAAAACTTTTATCAAATATCTTAAATTAACTAATTTTCTAAATCAAACTAATACATATTACAATTCTTATAACAATTCTAATTCTTCTTCTAAATTAACTTCTATAATAAAACGAATCTCGGGAAACAAGTATCTCTGCAACAAAGTCTCTGGGGGTCAGAACAGCAGTTTCTGGCCCAAGGCCTCAGAGCAGTCCATGTGTAGAGTACTTCCATCTGCGTGAAAGAATGTGCACCTAGAGACCCTCCCGAAGCACCTCACGCAGATGTACATTCTTTCATGGACATTCTTTCAATGACGAGGAGTTTCTCCTTTAAGGCCCTCTGGTCTTTCAAGCCCCTTGGAGTTTCTCCTCGTTTGGGTTTCTCCGTTGTTTCTCCTTATGTGGAACATCTTATTCCTAAGGAGAGTAGCTCAGAAGAAACTTTTAATGAGGCTATTCAAGCCTCAAGGTAGTTTCAGTTGTTAGATAAAACCTGTTTCACTTAAATTCTACATCCAAACCCTTCAACTTCTTATATACAAAAACTTTAATGTATATCTCAAACCCCTAGAAACAAACATATAAATCACCTACATATACCTTAATATAAACTTTCATTACACTTAAATCTCATGCCTACGATTATAAACTTATACCTATAAAACCTTATATCCAAACACCATAGCTACAACTACAAATAATAAATAAAAATATTCTTTGCTTAAACAAAATCAGAACCTCTTTTTACCTGGTATGAGTCACAAATCCTAACCCTAAAAACAAGACCAGTAACCCACGACCAAGCGAAAGAAAGCCCCCTTTGACGTGCCTCAGAGCTTAACCATCACATGAGCAAAAAGGGAAAGGTCAAACAACGTAGTGGGAAATGGAAAAATGGACAATGAGTTTCCAGTAGCTGAAAATACTTTGCATAAACATACTGTTTTCTTCTTTCACAACTGCCCAGAATTCTTCGGCCGTATCAACAGCAAAGGCAGAAGACAGAAGGGCCTCAACTTCCTGGACTCACCCTGTGGCCCAGGGTCTCCGGCCCACCAGGACCCTGTCAATCAGGTGGGCCTCCAAGGCTGGCTCCCAACAAGATTCAAACTAGAAAATTTTACTATAAACATTTGATATTTTAGCATTAATAATATTTTATATTTCTAATATAAGAACAAAGATTACAGAAAGTTGGCTTGGTTTTTAACACTCACTTGCTTTGGCCTCTGTGGTTTGGGAGCAGGGGGAAAGGAGGACAGCTACCTTTTGGTAGCTATATAGTTGAACAACTCTTGATTTTTTTTTTTTTTTTTTTTGAGTCAGGGTCTTACTGTTGCCCAGGTTACAGTGACATAATCATGGCTCAGTGTAGCCTCCTACTCCTGGACTCGGGTCATCCTTCTGCCTCAGCCTTCCAAGTAGGTGCCACCATGCCTGGCTAATTTTTTGATCTTTACTTATTATTATTATTATTATTATTTTGTAGAGACAAAGTGTCACTATGTTGCCCAGGCTGTTCTTGAGCTCCTGGCTCAAGCAATTTTCCCTCCTTCCAAAATGCTGGGATTATAGGCGTAAGCCACTGCACCTGTACTCAGCCAGCTCTTGATTTTTTTTTTAATGATTATACCTGCATGTTATTTATTGCTCTCCAAACCATTGGGAATTTATTTCAACTAAGATTCTCTAAGCCTTCCTTATTTGTATTCAACCAGCTCTTGATTTTTAACTCCCCCACATCCTTTTCCCTTTCAGGAACAGCATCCTACTTACACTTTGGAAAACCACCTCTCCTCCAGTTTGATTCTTGCACAAGTGGGACTGTCAAACACAGTTCCACCAACCTGTTCCCTCCTCCTGAAATATGGGCCAATCAGATTTTCATCTCCATAGAATTTGAATCTTGAGTTATGATTGAAAATTGAATATTCATCAATCTACTTTTGTTGTTGTTGTTTGAGTCAAGGTGTTACTCAGTTGCCCAGACTGGAGTGTGGTGGCATGATCATTGCTCACTGCAAACCCCAACCTCCTGGGCTCAGGCAATCGGTCTTTCCTCCTCAGCCTCCTGAGTAACTAGGACTACAGGTGTGCACTACCATGCCTGGATTTAAAAAAAAAATTTTGTGGACATGAAGTCTTGCTATATTGCCTATATCAGTCTCAAATTCCTGGCCAAGCAATCCTCCCACCTCAGTCTCCTAGAGTGCTGGGATTACAGATGTGAGCTATTCACCTGGCTAGAGCCATTGTGCCAGGCCTATCAGTCTAGAAAGATTGTCCATGAGTTTCTGTTACTGTATCCTTAGATTATCCTGGTTCCTGATTACTTTAAAGCCCAATTTTTGCCTCTCTTTTTGATTCTGTGAATGAAACAATATTTTTATAGTAAAATATTTTCATTTTTAGAGTCAAATTCTTTGTATTATAATAAAAGAATAGAGCCTGGCACAGTGCCTCATGCCTGTAGTCCCAGCAGGAGGCAGGAGTTATTATTGCTTGAGCCTAGGAATTGGAGGCAACAGTGAGCCATGATTACACCACTGCACTCCAGCCTGGGCAACAGAGTGAGACTCTTTAAAAAAAAAAGTAACTATATTAGGATCATAACCAATATACTGTACCATTTAAGCCACATGGATTAGACTTACCTTTTGTTATTCAGCATGTCTTTGGAGAACTGTGCCTTCCCCCATTTATTAAGGGATGAGGATCTTACCATGTTGTCCAGGCTGGACTTGAACTTCTGGGCTCAAGTGATGCTCTGTCTCAACCTCACAAGTAGCTGGGACTACAGGCGCACACCTCTGTGCCTGGCCTCCCCCTGTCTTAATCTATGTGGTTCAGATGAGACTGACTCCACCACTGTGGTCCTAGAAGTAAGCGCATGAGAGAATTGCATCCCCTTAGCCACAGGTTCAGAGATAAGAATGTGACACCTATTGGGCTACATAGAATCATCTCTGGGATTTTGCACACTCTGAAAAGAGATACTTTCTGTTCACTGGACTGCCAGTTATATGTAAGGACTGTATGAGCCTATAACCGCTGGTGGCCATTTTTGCTATGAATTGACCTCACCTGAAGGGATAACCAGCACAAAGAAAAGTGGAACCAAGAGATTAATAAAGTGCACTTAGGATGTGTTTCTATCCTGGATCCAACTATGTCTGAAACTATCATCTCCTTGAATTTTAAAGTTGCTTGAGCTTTTTCTTTAGGTTGTGTTATTCACAACCTAAAGAATTTTAATACAGAGTGGGATTCCAAAATTATTCACATTCTTTCTTTCTCCTTGTCAGTGAACTAAATGGTTCCCAAGATCTCAGCTGCAGCATATTTCATGAGAAGGAGAAAGATTTGTGTTACTATTTATAGCTTCTTACAAGTACGAGTTGAGTATCCCTAACCCAAAATGCTGGGAACCAGATTGCAGATTTTGTTGGATTTTGGAATATTTGCAAATAAATAATGAGATATCTTGGGGATGAAATCCAAATCTAAACATGAAAAAGAAATTTTTTTGAGTCAGGGTCTCATTCTGTCACCCAGGCTGGAATGCAGTGGCATGATCATGACTTGCGACAGCCTTGACCTCCTGAGCTCAAGCAATCCTCCTTCCTCAGCCTCCCAAGTAGCTGGGACTACAGGCGCATGCCACCATGCCTGGCTTATTTTTTGATTTTATTTTTTATTTTTGCAGAGATTAGTTCTTGCTATGCTGCCCAGGCTGGTCTTGAACTTCTAGGTTCAAGAAATTTTCCTCCCTTAGCCTCCCAAAGTTCTGGGATTACAAGCGTGAGCCACCACATCCAGCCTAAATATGAAATGTACTTGTGTTTCATATATACCTTATACACATAGCCTGAAGGTAATTTTATATAATATTTTAAATCATTTTGTGCATTAGACAAAGTTTGTATACATTGATTTGTCAGGAAGCAAAGGCCACTATCTCAGCCACCCACGGGGACAATCTGGGGTTGTTTGGCATCACCATCATTCCTGACTCTGAATGTATATGCTACTGATAAGCAATCATTTTCTTGCACTTATTCGTTTACAAGTATATAACAGTAAAAATATGACATACTATCAATGCAGTGAAAACATCATGCTTCCTGGATAACTAAGCAGCACGGTAGTGTCACCAGAACACCTGTATCAACAGTCAAACAACAGAAACAACCAACAACGGCAGGTTTCAGTCTCTACCTATGATACTTTGTTTTGATTAAAGGGTTACTACACACTGTATTTTATGTTTTTAGGTGAGAAGAAACATCAGAAACAGTTAAAGGACCAGAGAGTGTGTCCTCCAGGGAGTAGGAGGCATTCTGAATAAACTGTACTGTGTGGCTGAATTTTGATGGCAACCCAAGAGGTCAAGTGTGGAATTTTCGTTTTGGATTTTTGGAGCATTTTTAATTTCAGATTTTCAGATTAGAGATGCTCAACCTGTAATCACTTCCAACAAACTTTCTTAGAGCTGAGACATAAAATATTCAAGAGGTACCATCTGGTGGTGTTCTTGAGAGCATTCCTCATCACTGGTTATAAACCTATGCCTAGGTCATAGGCCAGTCTGTTAATGTTTTTCCTTTGGAGGGGGAGCCATTGCCACCTGAGCATTCTGGTCAGTGATTCCTTGGGTGTCCAGTCTTCTCATCCCAGTCTGGCTGTAGCTAATTTAGGATGTTATGTACCAGTGGTTCTGAATTTTGGCTGCACACTGGAGACGCTTTTGGAAAACACTCATGCCTAGGCCTCAACCTTAAAAGATTCTGATTTAACTGGTTTTGGCTAGGGTCCAACTATCTCTGTTTTCTAAATACTCCTCAAGCAGTTTTTATTTTTTATTATTTTAGTTGGAGTCTCAATCTGTTGCCAGGCTGGAGTGCAGTGGCACGCTCACAACCACCCCAGGATTGACCTGTTGGGCTCCGGCAATCCTTCCGCCTCAGCCTTCCAAATAGCCGGAACTAGAGATGTGTGCTACCACGCCCAGCTAATTTTTGATTTATTGTAGAGATGAGGTCTCACCAAGTTGCCTGGGCTGGTTTTGACTCCGTGGGCTCAGACAATCCACTCGCCTCGGCCTCCCAAAGTGCTGGGGTTACAGGCTGAGCCACCGAGCCTGGCCAGGCAGTTCTGTGTAACCAGAGTTGGGAGCCTTTGACATATGCTATGCCTCTAAATAACCCTAGCTGGTTCTAACCAAAGAGTGCTGCTGACTCTCTTCTCTTTGAGTTCCTCAAGTGGGTGTGTAGACTTTCCTCACTAGTCACACATTTACTCCAATACTTGTTTAGTGATCATTTAAGTGCTAGATATTACGCCAGGTATCAGGAATACAAAGGTAAAAAACACTATTTTTGTAGTTGAGCGTCTCACACAATTGATAGGACAGATTGGTAGGAAAATAAGTCCAGAGTAAAGTGTGAACCAAAAGGAGGGAGTGGTTAATACTACCTGCAAATGGAGATGAGAACTGGGAAGGGCTTTCTCTAGGGAGTGACTTTGAGTTGAGTTGAGTCTTAAAAGCATTTATTATCATAATAGGAAAGTTGATTTCGAGGAAAAGGCAACACGTGCAAAGTTCATGGAAACAGCCAAGCTGATATTTATGGTCTGAGGTAGACCTGTGTAAAAATAAATCTAAAGGAGTAGGGAGGAGTTGGATCATGAAGGACTTTTGTTCCATGTAGGGAGTTTGAACTTTAACAGCAGAAACTACTGGAAGAACTTTAACCAGGGAGATAAACCAGGTCATATTTGTTTGTTTGTTTGTTTTTTCAGAAATATCTCTCTGGTAACTGTGGAAGATGGATTGGAGTGGTGTAAAATTAGAGACATGGTCTCCAGTTGAGAGACTGTAGTTTAGATAAGATGAAAAGAACTTGAAGCAAGACAGTAGAAATGGGATTATAAAGGAGAGGAGATATTTGAGTGAAACTGAGGAAGTGCAATATGCAGAACTTGATGACTGAATGGATTTGGAGAGACAGAAGGAGGCATCACACAATCTTTTGCTTGGATGATGGGGTAAGTGAATTGGGATGCCACTCATGGGTATGAAGAAGGCAGAAGGGAGTGAAGATGGCAATAATGGAAGCCAGTGAGGTGCTGGTGGGATATCCAAAGGTTGCTAGCTGTGGAATATAGTGTATCTGTAAAGAGACAGATTGAGAATTAGAAGCCTACAGGTGGCTCTTAAGATGGCAAGTAGATGGAAAACTCTATGAAATAAGAAGGAAGGAAAGCCAAGAACAGTGACCAAGGGAACATTGAGGGTGAAAAATGAGAAGAAATAGTTGGCAAGGTGAGATGGAAAGTAGGATTGAGTGGAAAGATAAGACTTTCCATAGGAAGGGAGTTGTATTAGGATTCTCCAGAGAAACAGAACCAAGAGATTTATTGGCACACGTGATTATGGAACCTGAGAATTCTATGATCTATCATCTGTAAGCTGGAGACCCAGGAAAGCTGGTGGTGTAATTCTAGTCCAAGTTCAAAGGTCTCAAAAATAGAGGAACTGATGGTGTAAATCCCAGTCCAGAGTCAGGAGAAGACCAATTTTCCAGCTCAAGTATGCAGGCAGGAAACAAAAAAGGGGAGCAGTGGGAAAAGAAAAAAAAATAGGGAGATTTCCTCCTTTCTCCATCTTTTATTCTCTTCAGGCCCTCAAAGGAGTGGATGATACCCACCCAGGCTGGGAGGCCAACCTACTTTACTCTGTCTACCAATTCTAATGCTAACCTCATCTAAAAACAGTCTTACAGACATAATCAGAAATGTTTGATCTGGGCACCTCTGAGCCCTGTCAAGTTGACACAGAATTCACCATCACAGAAGTTACATCTGATGTCAAAACCGTAAGAGATCAGGAAGAGTGAAAACTGTGGGGGGTATTTTCTTTTTTGACCACCATATTCCTTTTCTTTCTCTCTCTTTTGGTAATAGAACCCAAACTTCACTTACTGAACAACCTCTCTCCCAATATGTGCGGCTTTGGTGGGACTGTCAGGGCATTTTGCACTGCCACTCCAGCCACAGGGTGGGCATGTGACCCAAGAAGACTTATCCCTGGTACCTGGAAACTTGAGCTGAGTGACCCAAAGACAGAATAAATTTAATGCCAGAAGTCCTTATCAGTGAGACTGTTGATTACTCATGCTACCTGTACTTCTTTAATTTGAAGAGATGTGGTATAGTTTTAGGAAGTTTCTCTTGGCCTTAAATTTTCAAGGGTTGATTTATGATCCAACTATGGAACCTGGATTCAGTCATTAGGAAGTCACAGATGACTTTGCCTGAGTAGTTTCATGGGGCAAGGGATGACTGGAGGGGGAATGGAAGGTGAGAAAGTAGAGATAATAATTGCATTCTCATCTTAAGGAACTTATTTTGGAAGAGAAACTGTTAGAGAAGTAGCTAATTATTTTCAACCATGTTTAAATCTGTGTTTTGTTGGGCAACTGAAAAAGAGTTGCTGAAATTTGGGCAGCCAAATGTTTTATTATTAAATTCTTTAATTTTTAGTGAGAAAAACTAATTTTTGGTTTATCAACATATTTCAACTATTCTTACTAGTAATATATGGCAAACCTGCCTGATGATGTCAAAATGGTCTTTAAAGTATTTAAAATAAGATTTGTCTGATTTCATACACTGATAGAAAGCAATTTGTAAAAAATAAAGCCACTACCTCAGGTTTCCTCTGTAAATCTGATGCCCATTGCACAAACCAAATGACAAAATTAAAAAATAATCTGATTTTGCTACTAATTCTCAAAATTACACATAAAATAAGGTATCTCTTCCTTCAGCCAAACGAGAACTGCATTGCTTACGGTACTGTGTAATGATTTTCTGCCCCCTAGTGGTTGTTTAAAAAGTATTGAGGAATTTGTCCTCCGCTTCAAAATATATTATATTAAAATATATTTTCTTTATAACAATTTTTGATTTTAGGTGTTCAAAGTGACTTAGAAATGTGTCATCATTCACAAGAGGCCCGTGCTACTCTTAAAAATACGCCGAACTCACGAAACCACTGCGAACTCATTATATAACGTAAACGGACAGGACTTTGGGCAGCCAGCAGGTGGAGGAATTTTCCAAGCTAAGAACGCCACACGCTCCCAACCCGACCTCGGACCCGGAGGACCTTGAAGGCGGTGGAGTCAGCCTCCGTCTCTCTGCTTTGTACTAGCCGGGACCCAAAACGATTGAGCAGCCCCGAGTTTTATAGACAGATTACGTATATCGCCCATGAAATTCTGGTAAGAGGAAAGACTATTTTAGGCCAGGATTAGATTTTACTGGGCGAAGGGAGAAGCATCGTTTTAGTTTGTAGATAGAATGAGATAAAAAGCTGAAAATGAATCGAGCATATGAGGGAAGTGACTGTGACAGACGGGAGGAAGAAAGCCCAAAAGGAGACAACTTTGGGGAAATGTTAGGAAGTGTGACGTCCTGCAGAAGGGCCAATTGGCATTGGTCCAATCAGCAATAGAGGCTATTATGAAAGACACAGGACAGATACTTATTAAATATAAAGTGTTGGTACAAATGAGTGTGGAAAACATTGATTTGCTTCTGCTGCTCCTTTATTAGCACCGGAAGCAACCAAACCACAGGGAAAAACCACAGACCTCCTGAACACCCAGGTCACTTTAGCCCTTCTGCTCCTAACTCAAACCCTTCCCTGAGAATTTGACCCTTGATGTCTCAGTCAACTCTGCCCCCAAGCTTCCTCCTGACCTCTCCTGATGGAGCCCAATAGCCCGAACATTGCTGTCCTTTATTATGTACTTTATTACATGTTCCTGTCATTAGCATAAAGTGGAGCCCCAGTGCTTGGCCATCCTGGGATTGTACACAGGCAGGACTTTTTTTTTTTTTTTTTTG
>NW_007247668.1:445987-463043 GCF_000164805.1 Carlito syrichta
CAAGTTGCCCAGGCGGGTCTCGAACCCGCGGGCTCAGGCAGTTCACTCACCTCGGCCTCCCGAAGCGCACAGGCTGAGCCACCGAGCCTGGCCTCAGGTAGAACATTAACTGAAAGTTCAATTTACCTTCATCTCCTTCACTCTGTTCTTAGCTTCCCTGGTTCTTGCTGTCAAAAGAACCACAAAAATTCCACAATTCTCCTGGTTTCTTCCCCATTTTATGTCTTTTTATAGGGTTTTGTTGCCCTGTATACTCTTCTAACTCTAAAATTCTGGCTCATCTTATTCTTACTAACCATGATAGCTTATCTTCTTTTTAGTCAATAAACATCCCTCCCCACCCCCTGTCAATTTTTTGCACTTAAATAGGCCATACCATGTTTTTGCTTATCAGTCTGAAAAAGTTACTAAGATTGGTGATATCCAGTGTTGGTGAGGTTTGGAGAAATACCTTCACTTGCACACAGTTTGTGAAAGTATAAATTTGCACAACTTTTTGGAAGAATAATTTGGAAGCGTCTACCAACATTCAAAGTATCTGAGCCTTGTGACTCATTAATCCTCCTTTTAGGAATCTACCTTCCAGAAATGTGAGCACTAGAATATAAAGATGCAAGCCAAGCAGAATTATTTATAAAAGCAAAACAATGAAAATAGGTAAGACAGCCATCAAAAACGCAAAGATTAGATAGTAGAATTATAGTACAATTTGTCAATAAATCCAGTAACTAGTTCTTTGAAGAGAAAAACCAATACAATATATAAAATTCTGGCAATGTTATTTAAGAATAAAAGAAGAAACTATAACTATAGAACATTAAGAATGAAAGAATTTATACTGAAAAATACTAAAATAATTTTTAAAAATTAAGTTGATGTTCAACTTCATTCCAACAAATTTGAAAACCCAGAAGAAATGGATTATTTCTTAGAAAAAGACAAATTGCCAAAATTGACTCAAATAAAAGATAAAAACTTAAAGACATTTATAACCACTGAAGAAAAATTAAAAAATCAAAGAACTACCTTTCAAAAACAGCTAACATTTTAGTTACTTATTTTTCTGTTAGTTCTTGAGTTTTGAGATAATGCCTATATAATTTTTGCATTTTGGAATTTGAGATATTAATTTTATACTATTGTGTAATTAATTTTTATATGTTTCATAAGTTATTGGGAAAATAGCTTATATAATAACTGGCACTTTCTAGCTAACCTTCAAAAACCAGAATATTCCTTATATATTTGCCTATCATCTGATCTTAATTAAAAACTAATACAGAGTTATTATAACAAATTCAGACCATAAAGAAAGATGCTTATCTTTGTACCCCAAAGAATTACCACTCACTATTAACAAAGATTTTTCCATATTATTCACTGCTTTTTCAAACTTAAAAAGCAATCTTTTAATGTTTTAAGGTATTTACTTTTTAAAAATTTTTATTAATTTATTTCTCCTATGCTTCTTAATTATATTTTGGTTCCTTTACCTAATTTTTTAGCTAGAATGATCATTCTATAATCTTTTATATGAAGTGCTACATTGTCACTAAATTGTTATTACAGTATTGCTTTCTTCTTTGATTCAAGAGTTATTTAAAAGAGTGATCGAATTTTTTCAATGCTTGGATTACTCTGGCTAATTTTTTCTTCTCTTTTTTTTAGCTTTATTGTCTTATACTCAGACTGTGGCCCACATAGTATTTACCTTTTAGAATCTAATAAGATTTTCATTTTCTCTAATATAGGGTTAAGTTCATAAGTTCATAATTGAAAATACAAGTAGTTCCAATAGTCTTTCAATCAATCTTGTTGATTATATAATTTGGATTTCTTATATTGGAGTCATTTTTTTTGCCTTGTCAATCTGTCAAAGACAGAAATATATATTACAGCACACTACTTTTATATTTTAAAAATGCTCTGTATTTTAATATTAATGTAGTATATTAACAGTTAATCTATTTTCATGAAAAACAACTCAGCACTGTGGCAGGTAGAATTCTAAGGGATTCTCCAAAATTCCTGCTGCTTGGTATATATGCCTTACATAATCCCTTCCTCTTGAGTATCTATGCCTGTAAGGGCAATTACCCCCATGACTAGGTTACATTATACGGCTAAGATGAAGGGATTCTGCAGATGTTACTAAGGTCAATCAATCAACTTTAAGTTCATCAAAAGGTAGATTTTACCACGTGGGCCTGGTCAAATCAAGTGGACCCTTTATAGGTGGGTGTCAGAAGGGTTCTGAGAGATTTGAAGTGAGAGATATCCTCATACTGGCCTTGAAGAAGCAAACAACTGTGAGGCAAGGACTCAAGGGTGGCTTCCAGGAGCTAAGAATAAGTCTCAGCCAATGTCCAGCAAGAAAACAGGTACCCCAGTCTCACAGTCTCAAGAAACTGAATTTTACTGATAACCGCATTGAGCTTGGAAGAGGATCCCAAGCCCTTGATGAGCTCTAGATAGGAGCACACACTAGTTTGCATCTCAGTTTGATTTCAGTTTTGTGAGATCCTGACCAGAGTACACAACTACATTGTGCCCAGACTGCTGACCTACTGAACTATGAGATAATACATGAGTGTTGTGTCAAGCTGCTAAGTTTGTGGTAATGTGTTGTGCAGCAAGAGAAAATGAATCCAACATATGAAGACTTCTGAGAACTATGTTTTCAGTGTTAACTATATCGATCATTATAAAATAACCTTTATTGTTCTGCTTAATATATTTGTTTCAAATTTTAATATATATAACTAATATTGTGACCCCTGCTTTCTTGTGTTTGTTTTCATGTACTGTCCCTTACAATCCTTTTGGTTCTAACATTTTGAGATACTTTGTTTTAGTTGTGGCTTTTAAAAACAGTATATATATTTGCTTAGTTGAGTATTTGTATTTTGATGATATAATTTGTTACATTTTATTTATTGTTCTATCTATGGTCATATTTTTCATCTTGCTCTATGATTTCTGTATCTTATTCTTTTATTGTCTATACTTTGGCATATAACCACATTTTTGCTTGTTTTCTCTTTCCTAGTGTTTTAGAAAGTATGCCTTTAGAAAATCATTTTTAGGAATAACAAAATTTGAGTTTTTCTAAAACATTCTTCACTTCTATGCTTTTTTTTTTTGAGTTGGAGTCTCACTATGTTGCCCAGACTGGATTGCAGTAGCATGCTCCTGGCTACCACAGCCTTGACCTGCTGGGCTTAGGTGATTTTTCCACCTCAGCCTTCCAAGTAGCAGGAACTACAGGTGTGTGCTACCATGCCCAGCTAATTTTTTGATTTATTGTAGAGATGAGATCTCACCATGTTGCCTGGGCTGGTCTTGAACTCGTGAGCTCAGGCGATCCTTTTGCCTCGGCCTCCCAAAGTACTGGGATTACAGGCTTGAGCCACCACGCCCGGCCAACTTCTATGTTTTTTGAAGGCAGGGACTGTGGCTTTTGCCCCTTGTATTGTCAGTACCAACCACAGAGACATGTTTTTAAAAGTTTGATTTGCTTAATTGAAATCACTAGGTTCTAAGCAATTGTGCTGGTAAGTCACTTTAACCACTTTTTAAAAAAATAAGCATTTACAAAATTTTTTCCCTTTGGGGTATATATTTTTCTTGTTGATTATAAAACATTTTCTTCATGTGTACTTTGTTGAAAAGAAACCTGTAATCTGAAACAGATATAGAATAAATGGATGAACTAAAAGGTAGTTACCTTCTTTTGAATATATTTTTTTTAAATCGTTGGATGTTTGATAATCATAAATTATGGGAATTTTAATAATTAATTGTGTGTCCTGACAAATTTAAACAATAAAGAGTAGAAAGTAGAAAAATCCTTCCATCTATCCTATATTCCAAAGACAGTCATTATTGTCATGTTAGTGTGTATCTTTCCATATTTTCCTCTCTGCTATAATGATAGTAATAATAGTAACTAATATGTGTTTTACATATATTAGTTTACTTAATCTATAAATCAAACCAGTGGGATAAGTACTATTATCATCATCTCTATATTAGTGAACAAGCTGTTAGGTGATTTTTCTCAAAATTATATAGCTAGTAAGTGACGAGATGAGAATCCATGCTCTCATCCACTGTATGAAATTGTCTCTCACCAAATATGTATTTATATACTTTTATATGCAAATATAGTTCTTTTAATCAACTCGTGTATTTTAATAAAAATGTTTTTAAAATCTGTTTCTCTGATACACGCTCATTTTACTTAGTAATATGCACATTTTCCAGGTTCTTGAAAGGAAGGTATTTCTGGTGACTGAAACAGTAACTCAGAGAGTTCCTTAGGTAGCATATTAGTTTTGGTAGGTTAAACTGCTCTGATAATAAACCCAAATTTGCAATTATTTAAGCACATTTCTCATGTAACTACCTAGGACAAGTTCAGGTAAGTGAACTTCCGTATTATGACTCAGGGACCAAAGCTTTTTCTAACTTGTTATTCTTGGGTAACCAGAGTATATGGTCATCTGCATAGTTGAACCTGGTTGCCATGTCTAGGATCTGGCTAGTGGCAGGGAAAGGGAACATGGAGGAAACATACTCTCTTAAAAGATCAAGTCCTGAAGTGAGATTTACCATATTACTTTACACATTTCTTCAAGTGGAATCTAGCCACATGACTATCCAACTACAAGGGAGGCTGGGAAATATAGTCTATTAAGAAAGAGAGAGGCCAGGTGCAGTGGTTCAAGCCTGTAATCCCAGCATTTTGGGAGGCCAAGGCGAGAGGATTGTCTGAGCTCAGGGGTTCGAGACCAGTCTGGGCAACTTGGTGAGACCTTGTCTCTACAATAAACAAAAAAATAAATCAGGCGTGATAGAGTGCGCCTATAGTTCCAGTTACTTGGAAGGCTGAGGTGGAAGGATCACCTGAGTCCGGCAGGTCAAGGCTTCGGTGGCCAGGAGCGTGCCACTGCAACCCAGCCTGGGTGACAGAGTGAGACTCCAACTCAAAAAAATAAAAAAATAAAAAGGAGAGAGTAGATTTTTGTACACAGTTAATGACTCTTCTACAGACAGTTTTGTTATACATTTGTTTATTGTTATACTTGAAAAATAAATTTTAACACATTAATCTCATTTTAAAATAATTACATGTCTTTAAAGGTGTCACTGGCATTTGTCAAATGGGCAAACCTCTAGTTAGTGGCAGATCCAGAAGGAAAACCAGATCTTCTGATCCCATGCCAAAACTTTTTTTTTTTTTTTTTTGAGTTGAGGTTTCACTGTGTCATGTAGGCTGGAGTGTAGTGGCATGATTATGACTCACCATAGCCTTGATCTTCTGAGCTCAGGCAATCCTGACGCCTCAGTATCCCCAGTAGCTGACACTATAGGTGTGCGCTGCCACACCCAGTTTATTTTTTCTTTGTGAAGACAAGGTCTCACCATGTTGCCTATGCTGGTATTGAGTCTTGGACTCAAGCAATCCTCCCGCCTTGGCATTTCAAAGTGCTGGGATTTGAACCACCACACCCAGCCAGCTCATTCTAATTAATCCATGACTTGCTTTACTTTTTTGAAGAGTTAATAAAGTATAAGCTTTTTTTTTTCTCTAAAGATGAGCCCTATTGGAAATATCTTCATCTGGTGAGATATTGAAGCCTTTTTGAAAGAGACTTATTTCTATAAACTATAGAGTATGGGGTTAATTTAATTTGAGAAAATCGTTGTCTAGTCAGTTGGTAGAAGCAGCCTGTAGACCATATTGCTGGCATAATTATTTTAGATGCTAACAAATGAGAGAACATTTTGATAACTCTATGAAAAATCTCTCAGATTTTAGTTGTTAACGATGGGACATCATTTTCTGAATTTCAAATTCACTAAATGGGCTTCCATTAAAATATTCCTTCTTTATTCTTTAGATACTTTGAGCATATATAAAATTATTGACCACTTATTTAGCAAATTTGGACAGGTAATTTGGACAATAGGTTTTCAAATACTATTTTTCAGAAGTCATATATAGCTCATTAGCTTTGTTTTGCTTAAGTTAGTCAGAAAAATTACCAAGCTCTCTGTTTCAATTTGCCATCATAGAGCTAAAGAAGCGAGATTCATAATGGTGGAGGAAACTCCTGGTTATTTCATCCAACTTTTCTCTCTATCCCAGATTATGATGAATACATACAGTTTACAACTTTAAAACCCATGCCATAAATTTATATCCTATTACTGAAGATACATGTCGTACATGGCTCTTATAAAATATTTCTCCAGACCTCTACACAGCGTTTAGTAATGCTGTAGGACACTGCCTTTAAATATTTATAAAGGATCATAGATTTTATGATACGCAATTGCAGAAGGCAATCACTGTCCTGGAAGTGACAGTCTGTCTCTACCTAACTCTGATGTTTTCTCTATACCCTTTAAACTGAAGAGGAATGCCTGAAGCAGGGACTGTCATAATATCAGCTGCGTGCAGGGCAGGCTGCTGGAGGGCATGTGCTGTTAGCATCACTCCTGCCAGAGGATGCACCATTCATTATGTGTGGACACAGTTATGCCACCCAGAGATAAGGAGCAGGATAGAGCAGTCTTTCCAAATAAATCTCGCTCTTCCCAAACAAATCTACAGGACTGCTCTATTCATAGGAAGACTTCCCATTGAAAATTTACTGATTTTTGCGTGGAAGAAATGAGGTCATAGAGTTATTATTAAAACTATTTGAAACATTTTAAAACGGCATACCTTTTAATCAGTTGCCAGGATGAATTACTGCTATCAAGAAACTACAAGCTGATTTTCAATCATAAAACTTTTGTGATATTGGTGAATGAAATTTAAAATTTGGTATATGGGGCAACCCCATCGAGTCCCCTCCCACTGTGGGAGATTTTCTGTCCTCTCAATAAATCTTGCTTTAAAAAAATTGGCATATGGTTTAGTAAGTGATGCATTTCCTTTATCTAGCTCTCCGTGACATTTAGGGGTATCACTATTTTATTTTTTGTTACTATTGATGATTTTAAAAGGAAAGGTATTGAAGGAAAGTAGATTTAGAACTCAAATATTCAAAGATGCAACTTTGGACAAAAATCATCTTTAAATATAAAATGATTCATCGTATTGGAGGGAAACCTGAAAAAAAAAACAAAAAAAACGAAGGCAAACGTTAGCCTTTGTCAGTTGCATATTCTGTTCCAAGTTGCTAAGCAAATAGAAGAGGAACAAAACCCATTTGGAGAAATATGGCTGAATTATCGCTGGGTAATTTGAGCTGGCTTACTTTCCCCTAGTAGCACAGATATAAACTTCATCATGTACAGAAACACTGAAATGGTTAAATGTGCAAAAGAAATGTGACAGATTATAAAATCAGCTTGTCTCAGTTGAAGCAATTAAAGCCCTTAAAATTGCATCTGTATTTGAAGTGGTGTAGAAAGTGCCAATGGTTTAAAATAATTCTTTTGAAAAGAACATATTTAATGAAATTCATTTTGGGAATATTAAATTTATGAAATAATTCTTAAGGATTTGGTTTTGGAGACAAAGGAAAAGACTCCAGACTCACATATACAACTTCATACTCCCCATTTCTAATTAAATGTCACGAAGATACCCTGAATGAGGCATGTTCAAGAATGACCCATGATTTCTCCCAGATCTGGTTATCTTTTAGTGTTTGCTATCATAGGAAATGGCTGGTTTTAAATTGTGAAAATTGTGAGGGGGTCGTTGACTGAAACTGGAAAGATGAGGAAACTGGATGTATAGGAGATGTGCAATAATCTTAGCCAGGTTGAGGGAAGATGGGATAAGCAGGTAGAAATGCTCTGTGGACACTTGGCGTTAAGACTCTGGAGAGATGGATTTGGGTTGGGGAATGTGGATTTGTAGTCATCTATATAGAAGTGATGAAATTAAAGGAGACAAGAGAGCATTTGAGAGGGAAACAAAAAAAGTAGGAAGGAAAGGAACCAGAGAAATATATTGTATATCACAAAATCAAAGGAAGTTGAATAAGGTAAGGGCAGTGTTAAGAATCTTAATAGGTGAGGAAGGAGATGAAACCACTGGATTTGATGACCTTTGAGAGTTTCAAAAATATGTTGAGACTAAAAGCCGAGTTACAGTAGTTACAAAAAGGTGTGTGTATATGTGTTTCTTGTCACTAATGTCATGGGATCTCAGCTTTCTCATCATCAAAATGAGAGGATTCCCTAAATAAACTCATCCAGACTGTAAGAAGTCGAAGTAGACATTTTCAGTGAATGAAAGAAAAATTGACTAAAACAATATGTATTTCCTATCAGTTTCATAGATAAGATGTGATTGGAATTGACCACTCACTTCAAGATGTCTTGTGAAACAAAGATTATCAGTAATAGTCTAAGGGACACTATTATCAAGAAAGAATTTTCAAGGTAGCAAAGGACTAGCTCTTTTGGAATCATTTTGTAAGACTGCAAAGTAAAGAGATATAGGAGACCCTTGATATTTAATTTTTTTTTTTCTGAGTCAGAGTCTCACTCTGTCGCCTAGGCTGGAGTGCAGTGGCATACTCACGGCCACCACAGCCTCGACCTGCTGGGTTCAGGTGATTCTTCCGCCTCAGCCTTCTGATAGCTGGAACCACAGGTATGTGTCACCATGCCCAGTTTATTTTTTGATCTCCTGTAGAGATGAGGTCACGCCAAGGCTGGTCACACACCTGTGGGCTCAGACAATCCTCTCGCCTCTGCCTCCCAAAGTGCTGGGTTTACAAGCGTGAGCTACTGCACCCGGCCTGACACTTAATTTTTTGGCACCGGTTTTCATTTTGACCTTTTGTGAATATGTGTCATGCACTTTTGTTAAGTATGGATTTCTTAACCTTTTGACAATATTTATTAGGTCATAGCATTGGTAACACTGGAATTTAAAAGGTGCAAGAAATACAGCATATTGGAAATGCAGCATTGTTTTTGATAATTGTTTATACATTGCCAAAGTTTTTCCAACAAGTTCAACTTACTTTTAAACCACTTAAGTGGGTGACTTAAGACATATAGGGCTGGTAAAATAATTGTTTGAACCTCAGTCTAGATTTTCAACATCTATGGCAAAGCATTTTGAAAGGCTGATGTCAAGTCCAAAGCAAGTTGACAGATTCTAAGAATTATGAATAGATTTATTTCTCAATATAAACTTATAGCTGTATAATGGGTATGTAACATGTCTTTTTTCATCTTTTCTTCCCAGTTACTTTTTTTCTCTAGAAATGTATAAATGTATTATGTTATTTATATTACCGTATATGTTATATTTATAAAATCATTTATTTTCTGGGATGTTTACATGAACAAAGATCTTGAGGAGGATTTTCTCAGTGAAGAGGCCTTGATTTATAAAACTGGATTCTAGAATTTTCTGACTGACAATCATTCCAACTGCAAATGGCCTAGGCTATCTAATATTTTGAAGAATATCTATCTATCAGAGAAGATATGGTATGCTGATGGCATGCTGGATAGATTCTCCAATTCAACCAGAAGGACTCACCTGTCTTCCCTAAGTCTGACACATGACTCAGAAGCAAATCAAAGCGGGAAAAAATAACTTACACATCCAGAATTTATCACAGTATTTAAACAATTAGAATTTTACTTTATTTCAGAATAAGTTTACTGTTGAAAAATGATATTTACTAAAGCCACAACATTATTCATACCGACAAAACTTTTTATAGCAAAACCTTGGTACATGAGCATCAATAATTCAAATACTATATGGATATAGAAGATATTTAAAAAACGGAAATGATGTATTCCAAAGGCTGTAAGAGGCACAATATATATGCTTGTATTAGGTCTGCAAGCATTATACTATAATTCATTAAATGTGATCCAAGAAGTTGCAGATTTTTCAGCACTATGTACTGAAAATATACAAAGGAATATCATAGTTATCCTTATGCTGAAAAAGCATCTACTGTCAAGACTACAAAGTAGAAGCAGCAAGCCAAGCCAACAAATAATTCCTTAGGTTTTAGAAGAAGTAATACATCTATGGTTTTTCATGTTAATTTTCGAGATTGGTTAGCAAGTCTGGCAGGTGGAAAAGAAGAAATTAGTCTATAACAAAACATTAAAGACCTCATTTACAAGGCATGTGATATTTAACAGGTTCAAAATTGGAAACTAAAATTGAGTTTGATCTTAGAGCAAAATTGTGAGGTATTACATAGCAATAAACCTGTTTCTTCCCATCATTCTTTTGGCATAAGAATCTCTTATGCGAAGAAGTATGAGCTTACTTTCGTTTTCAGTAACTATAAAGAATATAGGTCTTGCAAGGACCAAGAAACCAAATTTGGTCCTTATTATGGAATTTTCTTACTTTTTTAAAAGTGTGGATTGAAGTATGGATTCATGCTGATAGGGTATCCTCACTGATAAAGGTGAGCATGTGGTGACAATAAGAAAAAAATTGTACATTTTTCAGGGCGCACTACATCATATTGAAATTGTCTAAAAGGTAAAAATGTACATCTTAGATTCTTAATGATTTTATTTTTCAACTAGCAATTAAACATAAGTGTAAAAGTGAATCATGCAGTATTTTTACCTAACTGTTACTGTGCTTATAATATGGGGAACAGAATTCTTTTTTTTCCCTTTAAATCATAATGCTCACAAGTCATCATGTGGTACTAAAATCACACACAAAGACAAGTCATGAAGAAATGTTAATTATTTTAAAATGCCCATGAAGGCATGCCAGAAATGATGCTGTTTCTACAGCACAGAATTGTTGGAGGCCAAAACTAAAGCAGTAGGTGTTACTGCAACTTCTAGCTCTTTAATGCTGCTTTTTGTTTGTTTGATAGGGAGATTCAGGTGAGGGGATTCAGTCTCTTGGGAGGTTAGCCCATAATTTCTGCAGGTTCAGTGATCAACTTAGATCCATCCCATGCTGTCTTGAACTGTTCAGGAACGGGAAATTCTCTCTGGAAAAAGGCAAAAAGAACACAGTTATTTAAAAGAAGGCCTCCTTTTGAAACAGATGGAAGGCTGATTTGTGCCACATGTTGGGCAAAAAAATTTGATAAAACCCAAAGCTGTATCATGGAGAGGTCTTTGTCACATAGAGACTTGCATATGTCATGTGTCAGTTCTGTGACTGCATGCCAATATCATCGTTAAAGCTAGCATTTATTGAGAGCCAGGCATTCTTCTAAGCACTGGACACAGACAAACTCAGCTGATCTTCTACAACAACCCTACGAGCTGGGGGATATTGAGATGCCCTCTATAGGAAACTAGAGGCCTGAGAAGCTAAGCCACTGGCCCCAAGTGATATCACTAGTAAGCAGAACAACCAGAATTCAAATATAGGCTCTCTCTTACCCACTATTCTCCACCAAACTTTATCATGCACAGAAATCAACCTGGGATCTTAGTAAAATGTAGATTCTGACTAGGTAGATCTGGAGAAGGGAGTGAGACTTTGCATTTCCAACAACTCCCAGATGATGCCAGAGTTAGCTCTTGACTCTGTGTTTTTTTTTTTTTTTTTTTGAGTTGGAGTCTCTCCGTCGCCCAGGCTGGAGTGCAGTGGCACTCTCACAGCCACCCCAGCGTTGAACTCCTGGGCTCTGGCGATCCTTTCTCCTTAGCCTTCCAAGTAGCCGGAACTACAGGTGTGTGTTACCACGCCTGGCTAATTAAAAAAAAAAATAAAAAATTATTGTAGAGATGAGATCATGCCAAGTTGTCCGGGCTGGTCTCAGACCTGCGGGCTCAGGTAATCCACTCATCTTGGCCTCCCAAAGTGATGGGATTCCAGGCTGAGCCACCGGCCCGGCCACTCTCAACTCTTTGATGGGAATTTGTCCGAATTAGCTCGACTCCTAGATGAATTATAAAAATGTGCTTAAGGACGTATATACATTTGTTACTCATCAACATGGCACTCTACTCTTCGCATCGGAAAATAGACACACACACACACACACACACACACACACACACACACACACACACACACACACACACCACAAAGAAAACCATAAAACAGGCAAAAGAAAAGTATTTTGGATACTCTCCGTTCCCAGAGAGTGATTTTCCAGTCATTTCAGAAGAGGATAGACGAGAAGGGTAAGCCGGGCTCGGTGGCTCAGCCTGTAATCCCGTGCCTTTGGGAGGCTGAGGTGAGTGGATTGCCTGAGCCCGCGGGTTCGAGACCCACCC
The DNA here is from genome assembly GCF_000164805.1 of Carlito syrichta. Taxonomy (NCBI): domain Eukaryota; kingdom Metazoa; phylum Chordata; class Mammalia; order Primates; family Tarsiidae; genus Carlito; species Carlito syrichta. Next base: position 458,207 of record NW_007247668.1, read on the forward strand.
GGGCAGCGAGACCTTATCTCTACAATAAATCAAAAAATGAGCCGGGTGTGGTAGCGTGCACCTGTAATTCCGGCTACTCGGAAGGCTGAGGCGGGAGGATCGCCGGAGTCCAGCAGGTCGAGGCTGCGGCGGCCGGGAGCAGCCACTGCACTCCAGTCTGGGCGACAGAGGGAGACACCAACTCAAAAAAAAAAAAAAGAAGAAGAAGAAGAGAAGGGTAAGGAGTCCTGAGCTCTGGCTTCCCGGCCTTCCTGTTCTTACAGTTCACGCAGTGCTTGCTGAAACCCATGTGTCTCAGAAGCTGATACCTTTCCTCATGAAATGGGATGTTTCAGTGGAACACACATGAGCGTCTACTTTCCTAGATGTAGGATCCAGCCGTTTCTTTTGGACAAAGCCGTTTATGTATGTATTTATTTATTTTAAAGGGAAGGCCCTTGCTATAATGAGTAATGAATTTTTCTTGAGTGAAATCTGAAACAGAAAAAATCTTGAAAGGAAGCAAAGAAGCCATAATCTTAACACAGTAACCTAACGAGGGTGCATCTGTGTGACTGTGTAGCCAATAACCCTTCTGGGGCTCTTCTTGAGTAAACGAGGCTTGGTGTTTGTTCTCAAGTACCAGGCCAAGTAGAGAAGGCTCCAGACGAAGGTACCTCTTTGATAGTAACTGCAATGCAGCTGTTTCAGATCTGTTTTTGGCAGTGAGGTGACAGTAACATGATGACAGATCTTCTCTGGGACACCAATTCCTTTCAGGATGAAGCATCCCCACCATCCATTCCCACACACTAATGTCATGGCAGGTCCTCTGTGTTGTTCCCTACCACCTCCGACCAAAAATGCATAAAGACAGCCAAGGGCAGAGGCCACAAGGTGATACACCTACAGAGGCAAGACTTTGCTTTTTCAGTATAAAAGTTCATGTGTTGACCTATACTCACCCTTTAGGCCAGTGGATGTCTAGGTTGGCTCCACACTGGAATTATCTGGGAAACTTTAAACACTACAGATGCCTAGGTCTCACACCCAGGGATTCTATCTTTATTAGTCTGGAATGTTCTTCCAAACCCCACTGCTTTTCTTAGTAGATCCAGTCCCATGCAGCTGAGCCTTCTGCTTAAACAGCTGCAAAGGCCAGGGCTCACCCCAATTTTTGGCTCTCCTACTCTGAAGCTACTCTGTATTGACTTGAGTTCCTCAGTAATTTTTTTAGGTGGAGAGCCCAAGCGGGGATTCTTCTTTAGCTCAGGGCTGGGCTGTCCATACACCTAGTAGTGGCTCAAGTTGGAGTGCAATGGCATGCTCACAGCTCACTGCAGACTCAACTTCCTGGTCTCAGGCGATTCTTTTGCCTCAGTCTCCCAAGTAGCTGGAACTACAGGCATGCACCACCACACCTGGCTAATTTTTTGTTTTGATATTTTGTAGAGACGAGGCATTACTATGTTGTCTCGGCTGGTCTCGGAATCCTAGGCTCAAGCAATCCTCTACTCTTGGCCTCCCAGAGTGCTGGGATTACAGGCATGAGCCACTGTGCCCCACCCCGAGTTTTGTTTTTTAAACCTAAATGATGAATTCCAGTCTGCAAAAACGGTATGAGGCTGGGCAAAGCTGAAGAACTTACCGATGGGTGGAGAAGGGAGAACATGGCAGCAGTCACGCTGTCTGCCCAAAGAGGTCGACCTGAGATGAACCTGCATATTGACAGCTATGTAGATGCTGGAGACTGACCAACCCCTCAGGCTGAAGAGGGCGCCTCTTCTTGATATGTACCCGCTAATTTATGCTTTCCCCTGTCCTTCCCTGGTTCACTGGCCCTGCACAGCTGAATTCAGAGGGAATTCTCTCTGTATTTATTTCCTTACTTCCAAGTAGCAACAACTAACAGATCTACCATGCTTCCTGATCCAGAAAAATGTATTTATTTATGTATACTCCCTTTCTGTGTGTGAGAATATCAGCATGCTTCTTTTAGAAGCTGCTTTGAAAGGGAGAGGAAGCAATAAAGGAAAATAAAAAGTGGCAAATCACTTAGGCTAGTGTTTCTCAGAAGGGCTGTTGGAGGTCCTGATGACATCAGAATCACCTGGGATGACTGTTAAAATGCAGATTCCTGTGCCCCACTCCAAGCCTCCTGAATCCAACCTGCAGGTGTAGGATTTGGAAGTTGGCATTTTCATCAAGCTTCCCAGCTGATGCTTACGCTGAGCCTGAGGACCTCTGAATTAAGCATGACTGCACAAGTACAGCTACTTATCAGCACCGCTCCTCCCTCTCACTTTTTCCCCAAAGCATTTCTCCCTCTTTCCTGTTTACTTCCACAAGCGCAAAGGGAAATATCTAGTCCTACACAATACAAACTCAGATGCACACTGTGCTATTTGATAAGAGCTAGCCCATTAAAGTAATTATTAGTAAATGGCCTTGACACTCACAAATCCAGGAGTGAGCCCAGCCAAGAAGCTAACAGGAGGGAAGGGATGTGGCAGGCAGTTCCCTGAATTCCTCTCCTGGCTTTGAATTATTCTACAAATGGAGCTCACAGGTGGGTAGTTGATTAATCAATCTTTAAGAATGTTAATCATGACGACTCAAGGAAAATTCTCGACAGCCTTTTGAAAGGTACTTACATAATCACCATCCTGAGGGATAAGAATATTCATTTCAGATGACTTGGCGCTCACAATCTCACAGTCTAATGCATCTTCACTGAGGTATATGTGGCAACCTTCCGTCTTATTAATGGAAACTGTTGGCACTCTCCCCAGTACCTGAAATAGGGAGGGAAAAAAAAACTCTGGGACCAAAGTAGAGAAACAGAAATCACAATGTTCCCAAAATAAATACAGTCTAGATTCTTCTTGGTTTTAAGCTCGGGCTAAACCAAGCATTAGGATTCACTGGGTCAGAGCTGGGGTTGCTGGTTAATGGCAGAGTCTCCAGGCTAAACAGGATAGGTGTCATCAAAGTCTCTTTCCTGAAACAAAATGAAGGGATTAATTTGGAAGCAGCAGCTAGACGGTCAGAAAAGTTTCACAACACCTTTAGTGAATTTGAAACATATATTTGATTTCATGATAAAGGAAACAAGATGCATTTGCTTTTATTTGCTTAAAATTTTAGTTCTGACACATCTCTATGAAACTTGGATTAAAACAAGTATTGATGTTATCACTGACAAGTAAAATTATTCTTGAGTAAAAACATGGTAGATTTTTTTCTGAAACAAAATAAAGATAAATAAAAAACACTTTAATTCTTTTCACATAAATCACTTGCCAGATAAAAATCTCAAAGGCTGAATTTGAGGCTTACATGAGATGAGTGCCCAGGTATTTTGAGATATATTCATTTCTGGAGCCAAAACTGGGGTCTTGGCTCAGGACACTCATTATATAGATAAACAGGACCATACACAAGAGGAGACGATTCTTTATATTGTATAAATATCTAAGTGCTATAAAAATTCCTTGGTCTGTTTTAAATTTCTTGTCTAACAATCAGTTTTCAGACATCCCCCCAAAATCTCTGTAAGAGCAGACTGTTCCCCCAAAGACCATATTACAACTCTATAATTTTCCTTCTTGTCATGGTAATTAAGGTGATAAAGACATCTCTTCTTTCACCCTGAAGAAAAGGCTGTGGCAACTCCTGTCGATGGTGCAGGTGATGGAAAGAATTCCTTGGGGGGAGTCTAGCCAGGTCACCATCGTTCTCTGTTTTCTCCTCTCGCTCCATAGAAACTGGACACTGAGTTGGAATTGAGCCCCAGGGCAAAAAAAAAAGAGGCAGAGGTAGTTCAAGGTCAGGTAAGCACAGGGCACTGCCAATAATAATAATAACAATAATAATAACAATAATAATACTGCTGTACACATATCTGTATTTCAAAAATTTATCAGCAGTAATGTTTTGGTAATTTCTAGATTTGCTTTTTTTATAATGATAAGGAGCAGTTATATACTCTGACTAGAACTGTAGACATACCAGGCTAGTAAAGGAAAAGGGGTAAAATGTCAGTGAGTCTTAGGTGATTCACTTATGAGATACACGAGGCAAGTATATTATGTTAATACATTTTATTTTAGTTTTTGACTCAAGAGTCTCACTCTGTCACCCAGGCTGGAGTGCAGTGACATCATTATAGCTCACCACAGCCTTGACCTCCTAGGCTCAGGCAATCCTCCTGCCTCAGCCTCCTGAGTAGATAGGACTACAGGTGTGTGCTACCATGGATGGCTAATTTTTGATTTTTTGGAGAGACGAGTTCTTACTATGTTGCCTAGGTTGGTCTTGAACTCCTGGTCTCCAGTGATCCTCCAGCTTCAGCCTCCCAAAGTGCTGGGATTACAGGTGTGAGCCACCACATCTGGCCCATTTTATCTATATATTGCTATATTATGTTAAAAATGCTGAAACACCCTGTGTATCTGAAAAATCTATATTGCACAGGTTGACTATCCCTCATCTGAAATGCTTGGGACCAGAAGTATTTTAGATTTAGGATTTTGGAATATTTACATATATATACTGAGATATCTTGGAGAAGAGACCCAAGTCTAAACATGAAATTCATTTATGTTTCATATACATTTAATACACATTGTCTGAAGGTAATTTTACACATTAAAAAAAATTTGTCATACCTCATCAACAAGGGTACTTGCATTTCCAATGTTTGTATACCTAACCCTGAATTGTATCTCACATCTTTATAATAAGAAATAACAAAAATTAAAAAAAAAATGTGTGCGTGAAACAAAGTTTGTGAACTTTGGTCAGGTGTGGAGTTTTTCACTTGTGGTATATTGTTGTTTTTTTTTTTTTTTTTTTT
>NW_007247668.1:463063-600124 GCF_000164805.1 Carlito syrichta
CAGCTCGCCAAGTTGCCCAGGCGGGTCTCGAACCCGCGGGCTCAGGCCATCCACTCACCTCAGCCTCCCAAAGCTGAGCCACTGAGCCCGGCGTGTTTCTGTTTTAATAGTGCTTTTCATTAATTTATTTCTCCATTAAATTAAAAAAAATTCCATTGACTCTCTTAGTCTCTTTTCTCTCCCATCATTTGTAATATTTTCCTAGGATTGTTTCCTAGGATTGTTTGCCAGAAATAGGATTACTGGGCTAAATCATGAACTTTTGTACATGTCCCCTTTCTCCCCCTTTCAATCTTTTAATAGCATTATTGAGGTAAAATCTGCAAACATAAAATTCGCCCATTTTAAGTGTACAATCCAATGATTTTTAATAAATTGCTAGAGTTGTGCGGTCAGCGCTACAACCCAGTTTCAGAACATTTCCATCAGCCCCAAGGTATCACTAATACCCATTTACAGTCAATCCCCAGCCCCATCTCAAACTCCTGGCCATAAACCATCCTCCTGCCTTGACTCCCTAAAGCACTGGGATTATAGGCTGCGCCCGGCCCATTTTTCTAGCGCATTGCTAGTTTTTTTCATATTCATTTGTGTTAAGTTCTTTATACGTTCTGGATGCATTTCTACTTCTGTTTCTATTGGTCCAGGCCCTTTGAAAACAGCTTATTAAGTGGTTTTTTTTGAGACAGGGTCTTATTCTGCCTACTACAGTGTTGTGATCTGGCTCACTGTGGCCTCAGCCTCCTGGGTTCAAGTGATTCTCCAGCCTCAGCCTACTGAATCTCTGGGACTACAGGCATGAACCACCAAACCCTACTGATTTTTAAAAATATTTGTAGAGACCGGAGTCTTGCTGTGTTGCCCAGGCTGGTCTCAAATTCCTGGCTTCAAGCAATCCTACCTCGGTCTCCCAAAGTGCTGGGATTACATGCATGAGCCACCATGCTTGGGTATTAAGTGTTTTAAATGGGCAATGATCTTTTTTCTGAAGCAGATGAGAGGAAAAAAATTAACATAAATAGGTAACGAAAACCATTTGGTTTGAACATCCAAAAGTTCAAAAAGTATTCAGTGAAATGCCTCTCTTTTTGCTGAACCACACAGCCAAATTTCTATCTCACTCGCCCAGGTAACCATGGTAACCTTCCAGCGAGTATTTTTATATTGCATGTCCATAACCTTACAAATTTTTGCTATATTTCAAATATGCAAATAAAAATATAACAAATACATACATACATACCAAACAGCTATATGAGTGGACTGCATTTTGGTTTATTAACTTTTTTCTTTTTCTTTTCTTTCTTTTTTTTTTTTTTTGAGTTGGAATCTCACTCTGTAGCCCAGGTTGGAGCGCAGTGGCTGTGAACGGCCACTGCAGCCTCAGCCTGCTGGGTTCAGGTGATCCTTCTGCTTCAGCCTTCCAAGTAGCTGGAACTACAGGCGTGTGCCACCATGCCCAGCTAATTTTTTAATTTATGTAGAGACAAGGTCTCGCCATGTTGCCCAGGCTGGTCTTGAACCCCTGCGTTTATCCTCTCGCCTCCACCTCCCAAAGTGCTGGGATTAAAGGCGTGAGCTACTGTGCCCAGCATTTTTTTCTTTTTTTAAGACTAAAATCTGATAATATAGTTGAAGCCCGTCTATACCATCCACCACCTAATTTACCTCCCTTCTTCCCTCCTCAGATGTAATTACTTTTCTGAATTTTGCGTTTATCATTTACCAGGTCTATCCATTGGGTGAGGTACCTGGGATGGCCATCTTGAGCTCATAATATGTGTGTACTGTTTTGCATATTTTCAATCTTTTCATAAATGAATACATTATACAGTGCTTGCCATTCTGTAACTTGCCTTTATCGCTCAATGTAGTTTTTGTGACTTACCTATTTTTATACATGTAACTGTAGTTCATTCATTTTAACCACTGTACAATATTTTCTATAGGGAAGATTTATTTATTTATTTACCAACTGGGGGACATTTACAATGCTTTTATTGCCATTATTAATAATACTGCAATAAACATTTACCCATGTCTTCTTGGCAGATGTACTAGAGCTTCTTTAGAGTATGTACCTGAGTGGAATGACCCAGTCGCAGGCTTGAATGTGACTTTAGTAGGTGGTGCCAATTTGCTCTGCAGTGAGTGTAACAGATTTACTCTCCCAATACTGATGTGTCAGGATTCTCATTGGTCTACTTTCTTAACAATCCCGTGCCCATCAGACTTCTTAATTATACAGGTAGCTCTCAAACGGCAGTTCCTGTATATATGATTCAGTCAACATGGCAACTTGCAAAGTAAGGACAGTCCAAATGCAAAATGGATGAGTCTGAAAAGATATAGAAAGGTACCTGATCCCAAACCGGGCGAAGTGAGATCAGTGGGAGGCCCAAACTTCACCTGGATGATGACCACTTTTGTACCTAATCCTAAATTATACCCCACATCTTTAAAATTAAAAAACAAACATAAAAAATTGAAATAAAAAACAAAAAAGAAAAGATGTATCTGTCTTTTGGAGTCTTACTCTGTCGCCCAGGCTGGAGTGCAGTGGCACGCTCACGGCCACAGCAGCCTCAACCTGCTGGGCTCAGGCGATCCTTCCACCTCAGCCTTCCAAGTAGCTGGAACTACAGGCGTGTGCTACTATGCCCGGCTTATTTTTTTGATTTATCACCAAGTTGCCCAGGCTGGTCTTGAACCCCCGGGCTCAGGCAATCCTCTCTCTTCAGCCTCCCAAAGTGCTGGGATTACAGGCTGAGCCACAGCGCCCGGTCAGTTTTTTTTAAAAATTAAAAATAATGTGAATTAGGAAAAAGCCTGGCTTTTTATATAGGAACTCCCACCATCCGAAATCTCTGAATTGCCTTAATGCTCTTTGCCCATTTTTCTTTATTCTTTTTTAAAGAGACAGGGTCTCACTCTGTCGTTCAGGCAGGTATGCAGTGGTACAATCATAGCTCATTGTTATATCAAACTCCTGGGTTCAAGTGATCCTCTTGCTTCAGGCTCCTGAGTAGCTAGGGCTACAGGCATGTCACCATGTCAGGCTAATTTTTTTAGGAGTTTTGTAGAGATGGGGGTCTCACTCGAGACCAGTTGGTCTCAAACTCCTGGCCTCAAGTCATCCTCCTGTGTTGGCTCCCTAAAGTTCTGGGATCACAGGTATAAGCCACTGTGCCCGGTTCATTTTTCTATTACATCGTTAGTCTTTCTTATATTCATTTGTGTTAAGTTCCTTATACATTCTAAATGCATAGCCTTCTTTATTATCTGCATTGCAAGTATCTTTGTTCAATCCATGGCTTGTCATTAAGCTTTGTATATGATGTCTTCTGTTAAATGTAAATTTTAATTTTAATGTGGTTAGATTAACCAGTCTTCTTCTTCATGGTTTTTGCTTTTTGACTCTAACTAATTTCTTTCCTACTCTTAAGGCCATAAAGATTTTCTTCTGTATATTGTTTTCAAAGTTTAAAAGTATTTCTTTTTACAATTAGGTTTTATGTATGGCATGAGGTAGGAATTTAGTATATTTTTTTCCCACATGGATAATCAATTGTAGTAAAATAATTTCCATATATGCATCTATTTCAGGTTTTGCTAGTCTGTTTCATTGGTCTATTTTGTACACCTCCAACAATAACTTTATAGGGACTCAATAGCAGGTTTGCAAGATCCTTTACCTTGTTAATCTTCTTTCAAATTGTTTTAACTATTCTTGTCCAATTTGTCTTCCAAATGAATTTTAAGACCATTTTTCACTAAAAACCCTGTTGGTATTTTTGAGCCAAATTTCACTGATCTTACACATTAAATGACTAGGACAACTGACAGTGTTTTCTGTCCATTTATTTGTATCCTTTTGCGTTCTTCTTGTTCTTCTCCCACTTCTGTTGTTTAATTATTTCATAGGCACCTTACAGTTTTGCTGCTATTTTAATCTTATTTTCTATTACATTTTCTAAAATTTATCTGGGATATAAAAATGCTATCAGTTTTTGCATGTTGATTTTATATTTAATCATATGGCTAAATGAGTCTTTGATCTTATAGTTTGTTGAATCTCTTGGATTTTATGTAAAGCAATCATCTTACTGGCAGATAAGGACATTTTTGTGTCTTCCTTTTAAAACTTTATATCTCTCAATTATTTTTCTTACCTTACTGCATAGGTTAGACCTTTAATGCATTACTAAACAGAAGCAATCATTAAAGTGATTATCTTTTTGGTTCTGACTTGAATGGGAATTCTTCTAAAGTTTCAAATGAAGTATGATATTTGTTGTAAGATTTTGATAGATAGATTAATTCAGTAATAGAATGCAGTATATTGTCTCTGACTTTTTACTAGGATTATCAGATACAGATATACCTGCATGTGTGTGTATATATATTTACATGTGTGCATTTAGAAAAATGAAATCATGCTCTACATAATGGTATAAAACTGTTCTTTCCTCTTGACAAGATTTCACAGATATCTTTCTAAGTCATTTTAAAGAATGGTTACGTAATATTCCATTGTATGAAATTCAGAAGTTTTAAATTTTTAGGTAGACGTGTCTATCTTTTGGAAAATTTCTTGTATTTCCTCTTAATTTAGAATTTTTTCTCCCTCTAGAAATTTGACGAATATTTAAAACTTCTACTTTTTCCGTGTTTTCATGTTTTGTATCTAATTCACCTGGTTTTGTATTTTGAATGTGATGCATTTATATTAAAAACATAACGGTAACTCCTTAAATATGATTTCATAATTGGCCCCAACCCCATTTCTGTAAGAATAAAAGGGAGCTTGAAATAAACTCTCTAAAATTATGGTGTATGTGTGTGTGAGAGAGAGATTACACTATGTCCAAGAAACTTTTCAACTGTAACATATTATAAATGCCTGATTAAGGCTAAATACATACTCTCACCTCTGCCATAGACTATTACTTCTCTGTTAGTATTTCTAGTTTGTTTGTTTGTTTATTTAATGTTACTTTATTTTTTTTGAGTTGGAGTCTTACTCTGTCGCCCAGGCTGGAGTGCAGTGACACGCTCACGGTCATAGCAACCTCAACCTGCTGGGCTCAGGTGATCCTTTCACCTCAGCCTTCCAGGTAGCTAGAACCACAGATGTGCGCTACCATACCTGGCTTATTTTTTGATTTATCATAGAGATGAGGTCTCACCAAGTTGCCAAGGCTGGTCTTGAACCCCCGGGCTCAGGCAATCCTCTCTCTTTAGCCTCCCAAAGTGCTGGGATTATAGGATGAGCCACAGCCCAGTCAGTGTTTTTTAAAAATTAAAAATAATGTGAATTGGGAAAAAGCCTGGCTTTTTACATAGGAACTCCCACCATCCAAAATAGCTCTTCATTAAGTGTGGACTCATTATTAGGTTTCTTTGAACCCTAATTATTCTGGAGGACTTGGTATTTTTCTGATGACACATGATTTTTAAAAAATCTTCATGCATAATATTTTGGGAAAAGCAATATTATTAAATGGATAAATGTGATGACCATATATACAAAAATGGGGGATAGTGTGGAAAGTAAGAATGTAAGCCTCGTGAGGGCAGGAATTTTTGTCTCATCTGTTCACTGCTATTTTTAGTGCCAAGAATACCACCTGGCATCTCAGCCATGTTCAAGAAGTATATAAATTAATGAAAAATACTGAATAAGTGAGTGCTAGAAGCTAAGAGGTCTTGGGACAGTAACTCACATTTTAGAATCTAAAGTGTGTCCCGCTTTTCTGGCAGTGACGACCTACCCACGAGAACAGGCCTCTTGCAAAAGATCTCCTTCATCCCGCTTCAGAAAAGGAGAAGAGGAAACACAGAAGTGCCTGGTGCAGAGCCCCAACTCCTACTTCCTGGATGTGAAATGACCAAGATGCTATAAAATCACCACGATCTTATAGCCATGCACAAACAATAGTTTTGTGTGTTGGTGGCTCCATTGTCTTCTGTCAGCCTACAGGAGGAAAAGCAAGGCTTACAGAATGATGTCTTACTGAAGGAAGCAGCACTAAAAGCATCCCAATCAAGATGAACGGGAAACCATCCCAATAGACACATTTTGGATAAGAAAAACACAATTTCAAGTGCACCCTGAGGATGGCCAAGTTTCCCTGTTTACAGAGTGAAGGAAACAATATATATATGTCTGTGGGAATTATTTGGTTTTACTTATTTGTTTGTTTATGTATTTGCTTATTTATTTGTTTACTGAATCAGCATCGCATTCTGTTGCCCAGGCTGGAGTGCAGTGGCACCATCACGGTTTACCACATCCTCAACTTCCTGGGTTCGAGTGATCCCTCCACCTCAGCCTCCTGAGTAACTGGGACTACAGGCATGTGCCACCATACCCAGCTAACTTTTTTTATTTTTGTGTTAAGATGAGGTCTTATTATGTTACCTATGTTGGTCTCGAACTCCTGGGCTCAAGTGATATCCCACCTCTGCATCCCAAAGTGCTGAGATTACAGGCATGAGCCACCATGCCTGGTTGGTTTCTTTTTTTTAAATGGTCTTCTGTCAAGGAATGGAATTTATGAAAAAGTAGAAGCAGTAGGGTTAAGGAGGATGAAGTTAGCATAGAAATACTGAAGAGAATATATGAACTAGAATTGAATATTTATGTGTAAAAAACAAATGTATCCATGGAGACTCTGTCTCAAGAATGGTTGTAATTTGGGCTGGAGAGAACCTTAAAATCACCCAGCTATCCTTTTTGTGCTTCAGAACAGGAAGCTTGGCATCAGAGATGAAGTGAGCCTAAGTGCCCATAGCAGGTGAGGGTGGAGCTGGCTCTAGTGCTAAAGTCTCACAATGCCCAGTCAGGGCTACTTCCATTCAATGAACATGCAAAGCGGAGTCCTTAAATGACAATTAGTGAAATGTAAAATATACTCTAATGAAAAGTGCTAGTGGTGAAAAGCACAGAAAAACACAAGCAAAAGATCTGTAAAACCGGATTCCAATTTTAGGAAATATCAGATAGTAAAGAGTAATTAACAACATGAAAAGAGAATAATCAAAGATAAAAGTTACAACTGACCAAAGTAAGAGGTTCATTAGCTTTTGGCATATTGTAAAATCCCATTTGGCTAAATCAAATTACTAAAGGAGTACAGATTTTCTGTTTTTCAAATGCAATTCCAACTCTACCTTCCAGGTTGTTTTTCATATTATCTCACTGATTCATTACAAAACATTACAAAAGCTTTTCTTCTTACCCAGGACCAATTTTCCCCCGGTGGTGGGGGTAGGGGTGGGTGGGGTGGGCTGGAATTCTCTTTGGGATGGTGCCATTATGCTAGGAGAACTGCATAGTGTTTTTATGCATACATTAGGTGGTTCATTCCAATCACACACTCATCAAACATTTACTGGACACCTGCTATGTGCAGGTACTGTGTAAGGTTCTGGGGCTGTCAAGATTAGCCAACTGTCCTTGTAAACCAGTAATGGTAACACATAATGGGATGTGTGATAAGAGATTGAAAAAGAGGAACTAACACTGTCTAAGAAGTAAGATAGGGCTCCACCGAGGAGGTGATGACAGAGCTGAATCTACAGGGAATGAGAATGGCAGTTTTTAGGTAGGCATGAAGGAGCAAGGACCCCACCTGGCAGGCAGAGTGGATGGCTTGTCCAAACCCATGGCTGGGGCAGAGTGTGGTTGGAAGGGTCGTTTACCTGGATTTGAATGTCCTTGGAATTGATCACATCCACAATGCCTACCACGTGGTCAAACACCAGGCCAAACTTCTTACAGTTGTCTAGGGGAAAAAAAATAAAAAACCAACCCCACTAAATACACATAGCTTGTTTATATAAAGCAATGCATCACAATAACTACAGAGTCATACTTCTGCCCTACCAATTGTAATGGAGTTGACTTTCCCTTTTATTTGCAGAGTTGATTTTTCACATTTGAAAATGTAAGCCACTTGTTTCAGCTCAGTCTCTGAAATCACAAGGTCATTCCTATCCTCTTGGTACTCCTAAAATTAAAATGAACACAAATATTAAATATAAGGATATATACACTGAATTCATGGCACACTGAAATTACTATGGAGTTCAGCAAGAATGATAGCTTGGCAACACGTCCTTTCAGAACCATCTCCTTAACAGACGGAACCACAGGTCTCACCCTGTCATTGCAACAATGGGAGTGAATGGAACCATTGCTTGGAAGCAGGATGGTGGGCTGATGTCCCTTTGTAAACATCAAGTATCAAGTACCCTGGCTAGCAGGTGGGGGCTAGAGCAGGGATGTGAGAGTTTTCTGTTGAACTCTTGATACTGAATCTGGACTTGAAGCTGTAGCAAAATCTTCTGTGTCAAACAGAAGCTGGGCAAATGGACTGGTGATGAGCCACAGCAGTGGTCTAAGTCCACATGGTCTTGGTTTTCAAGCCAAGACAACCTTTCCAGGGACTTTGGTCCTTAATCTTTAGGGAAGCCCTCTGGATTGGCAGGAGACAGCTTTCATTCCCATTCAAAGTGTCTATGTCCTGCTCACACACTCAGCCCTGACGGTGGGAGTGGCAGCAGCAGTCGGGGACGGTTATATCAGTTCCTCCATCGGTGGGACTGAATGAAACACTCCACAGCAGGTCAGAATGGAACACAGACTCCCCAGGTTTACATGCTAATGGTTTCTCTTGCTGCCTTGTTGAAAGCTCATAGAAAGAGCAGTCAAATTCATAGAGATAGAAAGTAGAATGGTAAATTTCAGGGCTGAGGGGAAAGAGGAACAGGGAGTTATTGTTTAATGGTATCGAGTTTTAGTTCTGCGAGATGAAGAGTTATGTAGCAGGGTGGTGGTGATGGTTGCACAACAGTGTGATTGGACTTAATGCCACTGAATGGTACACTTAAACATGGTTAATGGTCACATTTTTTTTTTTTTTTTTCATTAATCAGTAGTTTTTATTATGGTTTTGTGGGGTACAGTTAAGGGTAGGTGTACAATGACGTTTCATTCAGGCACATTTTTAACTGATATTTTACCACCATTAAAAAATAAATTTAAGAAGTTGAAGAAGAGAATGCATGAAAATTAATGAAAAGAAAGTTTATAAAAGCATTCAGAAACACCTGGTTTCTATTCTAGCCAGTGGTTTTTGCCTCTGTCACATCACTTGGGTGATTAATGGATATAAACATTTAGTTAGATAGAAGGACTAAGTTCTTCTTTTTTTTTTTTTTTAATTTGAGTTGGAGTCTCTGTCACTCAGACTGGAGTGCAGTGGCCACTCCCGGCCACCACAGCCTCACCTGCAGGGCTCCAGCGATCCTTCCGCCTCAGCCTTCCAAGTAGCTGGAACTACAGGCACGCGCTACCACGCCTGGCTAATTTTTTTGATTTATTGTAGAGATGAGGTCTCGCCAAGTTGCCCAGGCGGGTCTTGAACCCGCGGGCTCAGGCAATCCGCTCACCTCGGCCTCCCAAAGCGCTGGGATTACAGGTTGAGCCACCGAGCCTGGCTTTTTTTTTTTTTTTTTTTGAGTAGGAGTCTCTGTCACCCAGGCTGGAGTACATTGTCATCCTCATGGTCACTGCAGCCTCCACTTGCTGGGCTCAGGTGATACTTCTGCCTCAGCCCTCCAAGTAGCTGGAAGTACAGGCATGTGCCACTATGTCTGGCTAATTTTTCTTGATTTATTGTAGAGACGAGATCAGGCAATCCTCTTGCCCCTGCCTCCCAAAGTGCTGGGATTACAGGCATGAGCCACCATGCCCAGCTAGGAATAAGTTCTAATGTTCAACAGCAGAGTAGGGTGACTATAGCTAACAACAATGTATTGTATATTTCAAAATAGCTAGAAGAGAGGATTTGAAATGTTCCCAACACATAGGAAGGATAAATACATGAGATGATGATGCCCTAAGTACTTGGTCTTGATTATTATACATTCTATGCATGTAACGAAACATTGCGTGTATCTCATAAATATATACAAATATTATGTACCAATAAAAACATTTAAAAAAGATATCTTTAAGAGCTTGATAGGCCAGGCACGGTGGCTCACGCCTATGATTTTAGCACTTTGGGAAGCTGAGGTGAGAGGATTGTCTGAGCTCATGGGTTCAAGATCAGCCTGGGAAACTTGGTGACACCTCATCTCTACAATAATCAAAAAGTTAGCTGGGGATGGTGGCGCATACCTGTAGTTCCAGCTACTTGGAAAGCTAAGGTGGAAGAATTGCCTGAGCTCAGCAGATCGAGGCTGCAGTGGCCATGAGTGTAGCACTGCACTCCAGCCTGGGTGACAGAGTGAGACTCCAACTCAAAAAAAAAAAGAACTTGGTAGATGGTTTAGCTGTCAGTCCTTCTGTTGAAGTGTGCCAGGAATTAAAGAGCTTCACTTACCACTCTCCATTTCTTTCCTTCCAAGTCAAGCACAGGAACGTGCTTTTGGGGAGAATGAGATTTGGGAGATGTGGGACTTGGAGTGTGGCTTTTGGTGGGAGATTGAGTTTGCCCTCCTTGAGCCCGCAGGCTGGGATTCTTATATGTCTTCTGGTCATCTGTGACATGCCGGAGCCCTAGGAGGGTAACACACATGGACACATTTCTTTATATGTTATACAAAGAGAATTGTCCCTAACTTGTTAGACCAGCATCATATATAGAGCACAAGAACTTTTGGTAATGCCATTTTCTAAATAGTCTGGTGTTTTCTTAAGGTTAGGAGCAGAGACTGAGTCCTGTACATATTTAGAGTTGACGGAAGCACTGCATTTTTTAATTTGAGGAAGCACTTTTTTCAGGACATAAAATGGTGGATAAAAATTTTGCAAAGAACAAACCATCTCACCAAAAGGGATCACATGTCTTATTTCTCCTTTTACGGTGAAATTATTCTCCAGACATAGCCTAAAAGGCCAGGGCATTCCAGTGAGTATATAACAGAATATGAATCGACTACATTAGTTCATTCCTTTACTTTGCAAATAAGCTTCAGAGGGGATAATGGAGCTAGCTGAAGCCAGAAAAAAATTTAGAATTTTGGATTCTTAGTTCCTAGATCAGTATAGAGGAATACAATTCTTTGATGAGCCTGTACACTGCTTCAAGACAGAGGTGCTATTGTTTGCCATTTTTATTTCACTTGATCTTGATGTCTTGGTTGCAGAGAATGATGTGGAAGCAAACTAGGGGCTGAAGCAATGATGCAGCACAGTGGTCCATTTAGAACCCAGGGTTCCTGAGTTCTGTGAGTTGGTGCAATGGCCCCCTTAGCTTAAATGCCTGGATGTGTAGAACACTGTAGGCTCCCACATTCCTGGCACCAGCCCCCTCTCCCTGTGTGCTGCAGACAGTGATGGAATGACATCCCCATGGGGCGGGGTGGGGGTGCAGGGAATGGGGGTTCTGTGTGCCTGGAGCCAGAGGGAAATGAGGGCAGCTTCAACGTCTTGTTTTCTCACCTCTCGTAATCGCTTCTCCCTGGTTAAGCTGGGCAAATAAAGCTGAGCGTGAAGGGGAGGACTCCTCCTTTCTGCCTTCATTCTCAAAAAGTGGAGGTGGCCCTGGAGGAGGAGGAGGAGGAGGAGGAGGAAGGCCAGGCCCAGAGGAGAGGACAGAAAACACCGATGCTGCGGATGCTACGGGACCCTGTGAAGACAGAAGACATTGAGACTGTGGCTCCTGCTGGGATTCTCCCTGAGAGACTCAGAGCTTACTGCCAATGAGGGAGGGGTTCAAGGCTCACCAAAGGCTCCCAGGGGGCACAACTGAACCTCATGGGCCTGTTGGGGAGGACTTGAACCAAGGAGGAGTCTGCCTTAGGACTCATAAACTTGGGACTCAGCAGTATGGCCCTGTCAGCAGAATCTGCATGACCAGGAGCCCTGCTGCCAACTCAGAGGCAAACAAAGTCATACTCACAAGTCCATGTCCAAGGCTCAGGACATGAATGACACTGGGCCTTGGCCAATTTAGAATCATAAGAAAAAAATGGTCCATTTGATGAGAGGATTAACTCTTTTGAGACACTAGAAACCACAACCACCAATGAGAGAGAGAGAGATAAAAGTATTAAATGGCTATTAAATGTTTCTGAAGCTTTTTGAGCAGCGAAAGAGACACTGAAACTCTCTGGACCTCTTTTTCCAAATGTGTATGCCTCAAACTGACCCCAAACAAGGACCATATGTGACCTGGATGCTTGTCAAACCTGAAGGCAATGAGGGTCTGGGAACCATCTGATATTTCATCAAATGCTGGTTGTTAGTGGACCAATTGAATATCAGCTCCTTCCTGACCAAGAGCTACTATGCTTAGCCTTATTTTCTCTGCCATGTGAAGTACAACCTTTGTTTTCTATATGAAGGTTAATAAATTCAAATGGCAGTAAAAGGTGATAGACAAAAGAGGGATTAGTTTTAACATTTTGAAAAGATTGACAATATTCTCCCAGAGCTTAAAACTGGTAGGAGAGAAACACACACAGGCCAGGTGTGGTGACTCATGCTTGTAATTCCAGCATTTTGGGAGGCCGAGGTAAGAGGACTGCCTGAGACCAGGAATTCAAGATCAGCCTGGGCAACACGGCAAGACCTTGCCTCTACAATAAATAAAAAAATTAGCTAGCCATGGTGGCATGCACCTGTAGTTCCAGCTATTCAGGAGGCTGAGGTGGAGGGATTATCTGAGCCCAGCAGGATGAGGCTGTAGTGAGCCATGAGCATACCACTGCACTCCAGGCTGGGAGACAGAGTGAGATTCCCACAAAAAGAAAGAAAGAAAGAAAGAAACAAACACATGTACAATGAACTTGAGTTATAGACCATTTTAATTTTAAACCCTCTAGTAGAACTGTTTACCTATGATAAAGAATTATAAACAAATTCAATAGTCAGGAATCTTAAGAATTTGAAAATGATGGAAATGTGGTTAAGGCTCGTGTATGTTCAATATCAAATACAAAAGGTAAAACATTATATAAGAGGTAAATATTAATGAAAACAGCATATCCTTATCAGCATTAACAACTCAAGATTATGACATATCCAAATCAAGAAGACTTAATCTGTAGTAGTTGTAGCATTTTTCAGTTAAAAACAAAAACAAGCGCTTTTCAAAGTACTTATACATAATTCCTAATGAATGTAGAATAAAAGATTATTCTTTTATTCAGAACGCATGTCTTAAAAGCTCAGCAGGCTGGAGGGCTCATCTTCTGAAGATAAAATTTAGAATGGTTTTTGTTTATAAGGAAGACCAGCCTGATCCCATCAGGCTTCTTGAGTTGAGGAGAAAATGGTTTCACAGTTCCTGAGACTGACCAATCTCTCCCCCCAACCCAAGCATCTTAACTGTTTTCTATTATGTTACGGGGATGAAATTTGAGAATTCGCTCTGAATCATAAGCGCATATAAGATAAGCTTTGCACGTCAAACAATATTCCAGTCCTCAGTTACAGACACTGAGAACCATGAAGTATTATTTTTACTCATAACTCATATCAGTGAAGAATGGACCCCTCCCCCAACCTCTGAGACACTGTAGCATTTTATGGAAAGGGGAGAAGATGCGGACTTCTCAGTCTCAGAATGATTTAGATGGTTCCTTTGCTCTCAGAATGCAGAGACTCTCTTAGAGTCATTAAAGGACACTGAAACTAATACACTGCATGTTCAACTTTTGGGAACTTTGATACATTTAGATGGCTGGCTCAGGAGCCCCAGACAAAGGATTTACGGCGGCAAATGTTGAAAATAAAAGCCAAAAAATAAGAGAACCCAGAACCAGTTGAAACTCTGCCTTAGACTTAGCCTTTGTACATCCTGGCTCATTCCTGCATTGGCCTCAGAGAGAGCACAATACCCGGCTCTTGTTTCCAAGGTTACTTTTCAATTAGCATTCAGGGGCTTTACTGTACAGTGGACTCCAAATCAGACTGATTAGACATTCCCTAAACTGGATCTCCGTGGGCTGCCCCGTGCAGAGTCACTTATCTTTGCTTCTTTCTCCTCTTCTCTTTCTGAAGGTTGTTATGGCACGTGACACCAGAGCTTTCTGCATTCTCCTATGTGCCTGGCCAAGAGTGGCCGTTACACCAACAGGAATCACAGCCTGACACCAAGTCTTTGGGCGCCCCAATAAGGAACAGAGGGGAGATGGTCGGAAAAGGGAAGGAAGTCAAGAATTGTGGGAAGACGAGTATGTGCCAGGCTCTGATCATTTTCACTCTTTCAACAGATATCTTATGCTCAGCATATGACAGGCTCTGTGCCCCGGCTTCCCAAACTTGCCTGAACATTAGAAGTATCTGGGGATCTGTTAAAAATTCCAAGGCCCAGGCTGTGTTACAGAAACACTCTTGGGGGTGGCAGGTGGGGGAATATAGGCATTTATATTTTTTGATGCTCCCTAGAATCCCTGAGGTGATTCTACTATGCAGACAAGTTTGGGAACAACCACACTTTTTTAAGTGCTGAGATTAATCTTAACACAACAATATTACTAGGACTAGACTGAAATCCCTCTTTAACAGAAAAAAAAAAGCAGGACATCAGAAAAGCTGTTTAAATTCAATATTAAATGGTCAGTCAATGGTAGGCACATATTCGATCACATACTGCTTGATTCTAAAGCCTTCTTCAGGAAAATCCTTTATGTTAACATCTGGACTTAAAAAATAAAATTCATTAGTTGGGTCGGGCACAGTGGCTCACGACTGTAATCTCAGTACGTTGCAAGGCCAAGACAGGAGGATCGCTTGAGGCCACGACTTTGAGACAAGCATGGGCAATATAGCAAGACCCTTTCTCTACAGAACATAAAAACGAAACAAAACTAGGCGTGGTGGCTCATACCTATAGCCTCAATTACTCAGGAGGCTGAGGTGGAAAGATTGCTTGAGCTTAGGAGTTTGAGGTTACAGCCTGGGTGACAGAGTGAGATGCCATCTCTTAAAAATACATAAAACAGTCTGTAGTCAAATGAAAGAACTAAAAGTATGACTGCCTTGACACATATGTAGTGTTGCTCTTGGACCTCAATATATATGATTGAATCATTGTGAGCAATAATCTGGCTCAGTTGCTGCCTGTATCACTCCTTGCTCCATCCTAACGCCTTAGCACCCAAATGAGCTCCCACGGTGACTCTGGAACCAGTTTTGATCCTGGGGAGGTAAGATATCTTGGGCTTTGACAATGGCAACTCAGTGTCAAATCACCCTTGATGCTGGCTTTGTTGTGACTCTATGCTCTGGTTCTAGACACTGGCCTCTTGCCTTGTTCATTTTTCCCGAGGATCCACTGGTTCCAGTAATGAGGCACTTGTACCCAGATCTTGGTTTTCTATCTAGTGCTGGCATGGTCAAAACCCCTCTCCTGGGGACAAAAGATTAAAGGGCACTACGCCTCAGTGTGATTTCCTTTTAAAGATAGACTCTCATGACAGAGGTAACACGCCAGGCTCTCTACATGAGATGAGAAGTAGATCAGATCAAGGCCTGCAGCCTTCAGGTGATCTACTATTTTGTGGTCCCAGTGTGCACCTGTGATCTACTATTTTGTGGTCCCAGTGCGCACCTGTGAGAGAAGAGGGAGCACTCATGGAGGGAAGATTTTACATCCTTTACACTAGGGATATTGAAGGATAGTTCCCAGTTGGGCATAGTTGTCTGGGAGTGTCGAGAACAAGGGCTGGAAAGAGCCTCTGAACTCAGAGTACCTGCCCCAGGATCCCGAGAGGGTCCCATATATGACAGGGTTCTTTCTCTTCTCTACTCTTTACCATTTCTTGAGAAACTGCAGCATCAGCCCACAGGCTGCATTCATCCCTCCAAACAGAGGATGGATCTGCATACAGCATTAAACAAAGGTATCTAATAAGAGAAGTTGTTTCCTAGCAAATTATTTGATTATTTCTGATCTTTCTCAAAAGAAAGCTTTTCTTTCTCTCTCTCTCTCTTTTTTTGAGTTAGAGTCTGGAGTGGCACACTCACGGCCACTCCAGCATTGACCTGCTGGGCTCCGGCGGTTCTTCCGCCTCAGCCTTCCAAGTAGCCAGAACTACAGGCATGAGCTACTACATCTGGCTAATTTTTGATTTATCATAGAGATGAGGTCTCACCAAGTTGTCTGGGCTGGTCTTGAACCCGTGGGCTCAGGCAATCCACTTGCCTAGGCCTCCCAAAATGCTGGGATTACAGGCTGAGCCATGGAGCCCAGCTCAGAAGGCTTTTCTTAATAATACATTCTTTTACTGTGTAGTTTATCCTGACAATTACTTTCATTTTATTTCTACAGTGTAGGATCACACATCTAACAGCTTAAGACCTATAGAATTATGATGTTGTGTGACTTGTACAAGATCACATAGACAGGAAAGTGAAGTTGAGAACTGAATGGAGGTATCCTGCCATAGGAAAACAAAGAGACAGATCTAACCTTAGTTAAGGGACAGCGACTCCCACACAAATACTTTTTTAAAAAACGACTTTGTTGGCCAGGTGCGGTGGCTCATGCCTATCATTCCAGCACTTTAGGAGGCCAAGGTGAGAGGACTGCCTGAGTCCACAGGTTTGAGACAGCCCGGGCAACTTGGCGAGACCTCATCCCTGCAATAAATTTAAAAAAACATAGCCGGACATGGTGGTGTGTGCCTGTATAGTTCCAGTAACTTGGAAGGCTGAGGCGGAAGGATCACCTGAGCCCAGCAGGTCAAGGCTGTAGTGGCCATGTGTGTGCCACTGCACTCCAGCCTGGGTGACAGAGTGAGACTCCAATTCAGAAAATAAAAAGACTTTATTATATTGATGTAATAAGTCACTTAAGTATCTTAGAGCCTCAGACTGGAAATAATTGAAAAATACATTCTATTAATGTCATAGTAATGGCAGTTTACAATGTAAAAAAAAAGAAAAAAATAGCACAACCATGATTTTAAATGGTCATTATCAGAGTGCAAAAGTTCACTTCTGTTGTAAGAACACAGCATACAGCCTAAAAATGTTGCTTTTAAGGTCTATTAAGATTAATTTTGACAGCAGATATTTGATTATATACTTCTTTGGCATAAGGAGTTTTTTAAAAGTTAATGTACTGTAAATCCCTTTCTGTAAGTTAATTTCAGCTGCCTCCTGTTTTTAAATCTATGAACTGTAGATATGAAATAATGAAGCCATTGTATGTGGCAGGTGGAAGGTTTATAATTTTTTGGCGATACATGCTATATGCAATATATAAGTATACTATATATAATACAGTTGCATACTAATGGACATTTGCTTTCATTAAATGTTACTTCTTGAAATAATTACTAATCACTTTATTACTTTATAATTTAGATTTTATTATGAAACTGAAATTACTTCCAGTTCTTAAATAAAATATCCACATTGTCTTCCTGGTGGCAATTACATATATAATTGACAACCCACTTTTATCCCCTTCTCACCACAAATACGGTGGCCTTAATCATCCAGTTAATTCAGGTAAAGTCTAAATTTGGATCTAAGTAATCTATAAAAATTGCCCCAATTATCCATTTTGTTGTGTTTGTAGAAGGCAGCACTAATAGGGTACTTTTAGATAGGGGTTTTATGTCTTTGTGACAAAACGGGGCAAGAAGTGTAATATATCTGCTTAAATTACAAAAAAATTAGCTCCAAAGAAGAGTTTTCTATCTAAAAGTTTCTGTAAATCTATCCCAGATTATTAAATTGCTTGGAAATTTTCAGTGAAAATTTTCAAGCCCAGCAATAGAGGTGCCAAATGATTTGGTCTCAATAGAATTGCTTTTTAAAAAAAATCTATGCATGTATGTATGTGTGTATGTATGTATCTATCATCTATCTATTTACAGACAGGGTCTTGCTCAGTTGCCCATGCTAGAGTGCAATGGTGCAAGCATAGCTAACTATAGCTTCGATCTCCTGGCCTCAAAGGTTGCTCCCGCCTCAGCCTCCTACAGCACTGGGATTACAGGCATAAACTACCACACCCAGCTGGAATCTAACTCTTTTTTTTTTTTTTTTTTTTTTTTTTTTAATTAATCAGTATTTTTATTATAGTTTTGTGGGGTACAGTTAAGGATTAGGTGTACAATTACGTTTCATTCAGACACCCTGTTGATAAGAGGTGTTTTCCCAGCCCCAGACAGATATTTGCTACTGTTAATCCCCTCCCCCTCCCCCCTAGTTGGAATCTAACTCTTAATAGATGGATTGAAAATGAATTGAATAACTAGAGCTCATCTGTCAGTCCATTCAACAAACATTTACTGAGTGCTACCTTGCTGGGAGTGGAGTACATGATGAGGAAATAGGCATGAGTTTTGTTTTTTGAGAAGCTCATTATCTACTTATTACAAATAAGTAACTGCAAATACAATTTGATATGTGTCACACATCATGTGAACAAGAGACACTGGGGGCACAAAAGAGGGAGTGACTAGCACTCCTCAAGATAGGAGGGTCAGGGGACCAGAGAAGAGGGGCTGCTGTGGTTTAGGCCTGGTGATTTGTAGGCATCTTTTTTTTGTGGTTGTTAGAGTCTCACTCTGCCTCCCAGGTTGGAGTGCAGTGGCACACTCATGGCCACAGCAGTCTCACCCTGCTGGCTCAGGTGTTCCTTCTGCCTCATTATTCCAAGTAGCTGGAACTACAGGTGCATGCCACCATGCCCAATTAATTTTTTGATTTATTGCAGAGACGAGGTCTCGCCAAGTTGCCCAGGCTGGTCTCGAATCTTTACCCTAAAAAGAGATGTGGAGGGGGTTTAAGCATGGAATAAATGTATTTAGAGAGCATTAATCTCACACTTTAAGAAGGGGGCAGGCAACCTATTAGTGTTTTTACCAATTTTAAAAAAACAGAGACACACACACAAAATCAAAATATCACGTGACAGGTGGTTATGTAACTCACAAAACAGCTTTTGCTGAGATGTTTCTTCTGTAAAACTAGGTTAGTGATAGTCATATTTTGAGCCATCTGACTTTAAGTATTTGTGGAGATCATAGATAAAGCCACAAAATGGAACCGCTGACATGCAGTGGTACTGCTCCCGGGTATAACCTCTCCGCTACCCTTCCTTTACTAAGCCCTTTCCCACAGCTTTTGTTTGTGGACACACACATACACTCCCTCTTCTGTTTCTCAGTCAGATTAGCTTTACCTGTCCACCTCTGAGCCATTCAGGTCTTTTAATCACCTGGCTTGCCATTAATGATCTCTAGGAAGCAGTGACAAATTTTTGTATCCAATTAGACACTCTAAAAACAGTTTAAAAATCACAAAGTCATTTCAATCAGAAGTACACTTACATCTTCATGCTACAATTATGAGACTAATAGCTTTAGAACTGAACATTTTTATAAAGTGCTGTTTGTTAATGTTTCCAAAGACAAATAATCCAAAATGGTCTTGGGCAATATGGCACACAAGATATGAGAATGATAAACCTCTCATATACCATAACAGGAAGGAGTGATTAAAAAAAAAAGAAACACCAGCCTCAGAATTAAACTAAGCTTTTATATACATAATAGGTCTTCTAGCAGCAAAAGAATTCACAAATTCATGATCTAGGGTTTATTTACATTTTTGATGTCAAAATTATTTTTTCTACTTCTGGAATATGTACTTTGATCAATAACTTAGTGAAATTGATACACTTCCAAAGTTGTAAATTTCCATAAGAAGTTGTAAATTTTACATTAACATTTAAATAATATTTTCATTAGAAGACAGCTATAATCAAGAAAAGGTTGCACAGAAACTAACAGATGGTGACCCTGTATAATGTAAGTGTAAGCCAAAGTGAGTTTATGACTTTTGTCTCTATTTTCTCATTTTTATCAATTCTTAGAATTTTGAGGCTTTTGCCAATGAAAATAAAGTTTCTGGGTACCTTTCCAAGAAAACAGGATTGTTAATAATACCACATTAAAATGTCATATAGTATTTTAAGCATATGTTTATTAAGGATTTTTTAAAAGTCAACATGGGAAAACAAAACACTATTGGAATTTTAGGTTTCCATAAAAATACCAATGGCACATATATACATTTAAAATAAAAAGATAGTCCCACAATTATGAAGGAAATGTATGGCCCACTTTGGTCAATTTTCTTTAGAGGCAAAATTCCAAATACCCTTATCTCAAGATAGAAATCTTGGGGAAAGGTAATTAAAAACCCAAATCTCATGATTTTGTCAATAATTTCTGATAGTTTCCCTCTTCTCCATTATTCCCACCTTACTGTGGTCCCTGATGTCATTCTTTTGATATGTTGGAAAGATCTGAACTTTGACAGTAGATTAAAAAAAAAAAAAGAAAAAAGAAACAGAAACAAAGTTGCTTTGGAGAAGTGATAACAGCTTTAAATCAGAAAACAGCCTGGGAATAACATACACAGTCTATCTCGGCATGTGTAAATCAGTAACTTAATGGTTTTTTTTTGGTTTTTGTTTTTGAGTTGGAGTCTCGCTCTGTCCCCCAGACTGGAGTGCAGTGGCCGCTCCCGGCCACCGCAGCCTCGACCTGCTGGGCTCTGGCAATCCTTCCGCCTCAGCCTTCCAAGCAGCTGGAACTACAGGGGCGCGCTACCACGCCCGGCTGATTTTTTGATTTATTGTAGAGATGAGGTCTCGCCAAGTTGCCCAGGCGGGTCTCGAATCTGCGGGCTCAGGTGGGTTCGATCCACTCACCTTGGCCTCCCAAGGCGCGGGATTACAGGCTGAGCCACCGAGCCCGGCTAACAATGTTTTTACGCCTGTTGTTCTCTTAATTTATGCAGATGCTCTTCAATTTATGATGGGGTTTCATACTGATAAACCCATTGTAAATTGAAAATATCATAAGTCGCCGGGCTCGGTAGCTCAGCCTGTAATCCCGCGCTTTGGGAGGCCGAGGTGAGTTGATTGCCTGAGTCCGCAGGTTCGAGACCCGCCTGGGTAACGTGGCGAGACCTCATCTCTACAATAAAGAAAAAATCAGCCTGGTGTGGTAGCGCGCGCCTGTAGTTCCAGCTACTCAGAAGGCTGAGGCGGAAGGGTCGCCGGAGCCCAGCAGGTCGAGGCTGCCATGGCCAGGAGTGGCTACTGCACATGAGTCTGGGCAACAGAGTGAGACTCCAATTAAAAAAAAAAAAAAGAAAATATCATAAGTCAAAAATGCATTTAATATACCTAATCTACTGAACATCATAGCTTAGCCTAACTGACCTCAAACATGCTCAGATTACTTAAACTAGCCAACGGTTAGGCAAAATCATCCTACACTAAGTCTACTTTATTTATTGATTTGAGTTGGGGATCTCACTCTGTTGCCCAGGCTGGAGTACAGTGGTACAATCACGGCTCACTGTAGCCTTGACCTCCTGGGCTCAAGTGATCCTTCCGCTTAAGCCTCTAGAGTAGCTAGGACTACAGATGTGCTCCACCATATCTGGTTAATTTTTGAATTTATTGTAGAGACGAGGCCTCGCTATGTTGTCCAAGTTGGTTTTAAACCTCTGGTTCAAGTAATCCTGTTGTCTTGGCCTCCTAAAGTGCTGGGATTACTGCCATTAGCCACATACCTGGCCCCAAGTTTACTTTACCATAAAGTGTTGAACATCTCCTGTAATTTATTGAATACCTTACTGTGAGTGAAAAACAGAATGATTGTATGGGTACTTGAGTCATCATAACTCAGGGACTGTCTATATATCTGAATGTGGACTTTCAAAAAACATAGGCGGTGATTTCTGGTTTACATGACCAAAACAGAAATTTTTGATAAAAACAGACTAAATTATCACAGCAGACTCCAGAAGAACATATTGAACACAATCTAACTTGCTTGATCCAGGTATTCTGCATAAATTGCCTTGATATGTAGTCTTAATTATTAGTTTGGTTTTGCTTTGCTGCTGATATCACCAAATCTGGAATTCCAAATGGTCTTTTCTTCTTGCCTGCCAGTTTGAAAATACAATGTCTCATAAAAAGAAAAAGGAAAGATAAAATTTTCCATGGGAAAACTTTCCAGGGTGAAAGTTAGCAGAGTATACCCATCCAAGAGACAAACTCTAGATGGCCAACAATTATATAAAGACCAAGGGGAGGACATGTGGCTTGAATCCCTGGACAACTACTTCATTTGACCAGAGGTGTCTAAGTCTGAATTACCACTGAATTCAAGTTTTCGTGTTTCTTTTGTATTTTAGGGTCATAATGAAACTATTGTACTTAATAGACCACCCATACTTAATAGACAGTAGAGGTAGAGGTTAATGCAAAATAACAGCTGTTTTATTATGTACATTTTGCTCTATATTAAATGTGTATTTTATTTAAGGATGCTCAGCTTGCACTGTGTGCAGCCTGGACCAATAAACTATGGCCAGGGCTTACCTGTGCGCTCTATTTTATGAAGGGTTTATTTTACCTTTAGAAAATAACCTGCACTTTCCCTGTCTCCCTTCTTAAAATGAACTGTTTTTGCTTTGTCTAATATTAGTTTGTATTTCCTGAGTTTATACCAACTGAGAACTAGAAGTAGTGAGTGGCAAGGGATAGGACAAAAGGAGGCGCAAGTGACCAATGACTGTTCTGAAGTAGAATGCATCATCCCATTCTCATCACTGGGCAGAAGCAGTAAGGATAGATTTCTTTACATGGCCTTTCAGCAATGGGCACAATCTGTAGCCAATGAATAACACTTTGGAAGTTTCATTGTAGAGAAATGTGATCACAAGACAACATGCTCAATTTACCAAATGTATTTGAACACTGTTTCCCAGGTCCTATACCAACCACTGCCTGCAGATCCTGGGCTGAATTGGAAATGGACCCTGCTTTCAATGAGCTCAGAGTTTAGGGGGGGGAGAAAGGACACTTTTGAGTTTCTAGACATGACAGGCACTTGGCTCTCAGCTGTGAGTCTTTGCTTGGGTTGTGCCTTAACGTGGAAAGCCCTTGCCCGATTTACAATCTGGAAAACTCTTACATAGTCTTCAAGTCTCAACCTAGACATGGCTCTTTCTTTTTCTTGTAGGTTTTCTGGACCTCTCCTAGGAAATTCTCTGTTTCTCTATTACAAGGGTTAGTCAGGACATTTGTATTATGACACTTCACATTACACTGTAATTATTTATCAGTGAATTCTGGTTTGGTCACCTCCCAAGTCCAAGCTCTGAAGAACCACTCGCTAATAAACTTAATGTCACTAGCAATGTGGCACAGTGCCTGAAACACAGCATAGGTGCTTCATAAACATTTACTAAAGTGAATTTAAAAACTGCTTTATAAGGTAGAAAGCATTATAAAAGACATGCAGATTTTAAGAAGTGCTACGAAGCTTCTGAACAGGGAGAGGGTGATTTCCAGCTCGGTAGGTAGGTATGGAGACAAGCAGAAACAAGAGAGGTTTCTTGAGGAAGACTTTAAATAGACCTTGAAGAATGGATAGAATTTAACATAAGAAAGTAAGAGGAAGTGGATTCTAAGAGCTGTGAACATGAGTGTTGTCATTACAACAAATATTGAAATGGAATTGTTAACAATCACATGGGAACTTACAGATCCACATTTGTATCATCTTTCAAAGCATGACCTTCTAATGCCACACAATTATTTAATGAAACTACTATTACTACAAAAAAATGTCTTAGGATTTCCTTCAGATCTGTTTACAAAAACATACACATCACACCAAATTATCACTCACACCTTTATACTTTGCTTTGAACTGAAAAGAGTAATATTGAATCAGTCCCTCTCCAAAGAGGGTCTCAGAGAAGTTTGGTCATTTGAAAAGATAAAATTCACTTTTAAAGGAGGATGATTTGGCCAGGCACGGTGGCTCACACCTGTAATCACAGTTCTTTGGGAGGCCTAGGCAGGAGGATCGCTTGAGGCTAGGAGTTCAAGACCAGTCTGGGCAACATACTGAGACATGTCTCTACACAAATAGAAAAAAAAATTAGGCAGGTGTGGTGGTACACACCCATAGTCCCAGCTACTTGGGAGACTGGGCTGAGAAGGAGGAACATTTGAGCCTAGGAGTTAGAAGTTACAATGAGCTATGATATCTTGCCTTCACACTCTAGTCTGGGCAACAGAGTGATACTCTTGTTTCTTAGTCTTTTTTTTAGGACGATTTTATACCCCATAATGTCTCCAAAAGGTTGAGCCAAAGGCTTTATCTGCCACTGTTCTTGGTTGGGAGGGACAGTGACATGCAACAAGTCCCTTAGCCCTGGTAGTGACAGTAATTACTGAGAGGTCCAGTCTCAGGAAGCAGGGCGACTGGGAAGCAAAGACAGGGAGGCTGGACAGAGGTGTGGCACCTTGGCAATAAATGAGACCCCAGGGAATTTAACACAGAATTTAACATAAGAATTCATAGTGCTATGAATTAAGGAATTTTAAATGAACACACCTTCCCAGGGTGACAGCTTAAACAAATTAGGAATGCGTGTTAACTTGCTAGCTCTTAGGTTTAGCGAGTTTGTGTTCTTGGTTATGAAAAAGTTCTAATATAATAAAATCATCTTGACCATTAAAGTAGGCAGTTTTAAAAGCGATTACCCTTTTGATTGACGAAGGGTCAGATTTAAATACTCTAAAAATATTTATACATTTGTATCAACTAACACTAATGCTCAAAAGTATTTATAAGATAATAGAAACATTTCTAAATATAAAACATTTACTTAGGGGTTCATAGTGAATCTAACTCTAAACAATTGTACGAGGGGAGACTCCACTAACCTGGAATTATCTTTTGGAGGGCGGGCACCTTGTCGTACAGGCTTCCCTTGCTGCGTCAGTATTCTAGGAACCCACTGACATCGGTGAATCAGCTAGTGTTACTGTGAAAGGGTGTGTTTGGCTTCAGTGAATTTTTTTTGGAGATTTTTTTTCAATGCATCTTCCTATTTCATGATGGGTGACTTACGAGCACACCTGCCCACACTGAGTGTTTAGCAATTTTTGACCCCAAACAGCATGACCCTTGTGCCCCATCCTCCCTATTCACCCAACCTTTTCAAAGTGAATTTTTTTTTTGTTTCCCTGGATGAGAAAAGTCCTCAAAGGGAAACGTTTTGCCGATGTTGAATAGATGAAACAAAAAACAGCAGAAGCAGCAAGTCCAAAACAAACATCAAGTTCATCAAGACCAAAAACTGTTTTGAGCAGTAGAAAAAGCATCTCGATAGGTGTATCAAATGGAGAGTACTTTGAAGGTGACTGAAGTTTAAACATGTAAGAATAAATATACAATTTTTAATAAATAAATTCCAGTTTTTTGGGGTCCCCCTTGTATATGAAATTGTAGATATTTGACTTTTTTTGACCTATACTTAGTCTACTGAAGATAACTGCACAGATTAGAAAAAATCCACAAATAATCCCAAAACTTCAAAAGGCAGAAATTGAATCCATTGATTTAGATAACTGGTCCAAGAATAATCAAGAATCATTATAGGAAAACTTCTTATGCCTTAATTTTCTAAAACTGCATCCATTTCCAACCCTCCAGAAACTGCTCTCTGAAGGTCACTAATAACATGGTAATCATGGACGACAGCCTTTTCCCAGCTCTTCCTCCCCCTAGGTTACTACAGTTGATACCAGTGGTCAGTCTGTTTTTCTTTTTTCTTTCTCTCTTTCCTTCCTTTCCTCCCTCCTTTTTCCTTTCCCCTCTCCCTCTCTCCCTCTCTCTTTCTTTCAGAGACAAGGTCTCGCTCTGTTGACCAGGGTAGAGTGCAGCGGTGCAATCATAGCTCACTGCAGCCTTGAACTCCTGGGCTCAGGAGATCCTCCACCTCAACCTTACAAGTAGCTGGGATGACAGACACGCTACCAGGCCTGGCTAATTTTTTGATTTTTTTGTAGAGATGGGGTCTTGCTATGTGGTCCAGGCTGGTCTTCAACTCCTGGCTTCAAGTGATCTTCCTGCCTTGGTCTGCCACCATACCTGGCCTAGTCTGTCTTGTATCTTTGAGACCCTTGATTCTTCCAATTTGCCTCCTGTCTACCTCTTCTATGTCTCACTGACTAATTTATCCCATTCTCTAAACAATGATGTCTCCCACGGCTTTATCCTTGCTCTTCCTCTTTACTACCATCCCATTGATTTAACTGCCCTCTCCAGGCAAATGACTCTCCAGATGCCCACCTGGGTCTCCCCTTCAGTGAATTCCAGACCTGCATCTCACCTGGCAGCTCCCCGTCTCGATGGATGTCTCACCAGCACCTCAGACACAACACAGTAAAACCCCAGTGGAGATTTTTCTTTCTCCTCTATTAGCTCCTTCTTGTGATTTCTTTCTCTCTCTTTGTGTTACCATGATTCTCCCAGATTTCCAGACTGGAAACTTTATGTTTGGATTTGGTGTCTTCCTTCCTCTCCTCTCTGTCCTCTAACTCAGGGGTTCCTAACCACTGGGCTGCGGACCGTCTGTGGCCTGTTAGGAGCCAGGCCACACAACAGGAGGTGAGCAGCATGTAAGCGGAACTTTATCTTCTGTCAGATCAGTAGCGGCATTAGGGTCTTACAGGAGTGGAGCTCTACGCATGCGAGGGATCCAGGCTGTGCACTCCTTATGAGAATCTAATGCCTGATGACTACCTCTCCCTCACCTCTCCTACCCTGACCCCCTCACCCTCTGTCTCCCAATCCAAGGAAAAAAATTGTCTTCCACAAAACTGATCCCTGAGGCCAAAAAGGTTGAGGACTGCTGCTCTAACTCAGTAGCCACTCCATCTCCTTCTTTATATTGCCAATCACATTCTAGGTCACACCCTAGCCATCCACTAAAGTCTCCCATCATGCATCAGGGCCTCTAATCTCTTCGATTTTCATCTACCTCACACAGCTTCCAAGTCCTTATTCACAATGTGTAACTTTCTACTTAAAAATCCATGGCAAAGGAAACAACCCCACATGCCACATGTGGCCCTATCTTCTTAGCATGATGCATAAGGATTTCACCATTTGGCCCTAGCCTACCTTCCTGTTTTTTTTTTTTTTTTGCCATGTTCAGCTCTGCAACTACCAGTCTTTCTTTGTTTTCTTTCTTTCCTTTTCTTCTTTTTCTTTCCTTCCTTCCTTCCTTCCTTCCTTCCTTTCTTCCTTCCTTCCTTCCTCCCTCCCTCCCTCCCTTCCTTCTCTCTTTCTTCCTCTCTCTGCCCCCTCTTCTCTCTCTCTCTTTCTTGCTTTCAGTACTTTGTTCACATTTTTGTGTACATGCTGAGTTCTCTGCTAAGAACTACCCTTCCCTTTACTGTCTGCCGAGGGAACTCCTACTCATCCTTCACGACCCACATCAAGTGTCAGCCCTTTTGTGGCCCTTCCTGCCTACCCAGGAGTCTAACTCACAAGGCTTATTTTCCAACATAGCACTGTATTGTTGTTATTTATTTACACATCATTTAAAAATCCTGCTGTTTGATGCTAGAAACTGTAGCATAAATATAATGCCTAGTGTGTGCTTGGTACCTGGTAGGTAGCCCATGAATAGTTATTAAGTAAGTGAATTGCTAAATAAATTAACGAGGAAAAATAAATGATCTTCCTAAAACAACTACTTTGGCCCAATTTAAATATACAAGAGCAGTGTTTTTCAAACTTTAATAAGCATATTAATCTTTAATAAGAATCTTGTTAAAAGACAGACTGATTCAGGAAGGCTGGGTATGGGGACTGAGATTCTGCATCTCTAGCAAGTGACCAGGTTGCTGTTCGCCCAAGAGCCACAGTGCACTCAACGATGGGCTGTAACATCCATGTTTTTCCAGCCTATGCAGGTGTCTTGCTCTGTGCTTGTCTCTGGCAGGTCACTCTCCCTGTTCTCTCATGATGTATAGTTTAAAATGTTCCTTAGCTGGAATGTGAGTTCCAGTGGACAGGAATTGTGTCCATGAGGCCACATATCCATCTCTGTGTTCTCAGCACCTTGTCCAGAACTTGATGCATAGTAGGAGCTTAAGCTATGTAGGCTTAATTATGGCATCTCTTTCAGGTTGAACTCACAGTCATTTCTAACTAACTTTATTATTTGTGTACTCGGGGCTCCTTTTGTTAGTTGGTAACACTTCTAATTCCCGCTGAGCAGTGTGGATCTCTTCTATAGGAGAATGACATTAATTGGCTACCCAAACCTCCAAAAGGGAGGTAAAAACCAAGTGCAGTTAAGTAGAATGAATGCAGCTGTGGCCAGGTACACTGTTGAGAGCCAGTTGGAGAAAGATACGCAGAGATCAGTGAGCTTTGTGATTCTGACAAACTAACACATTATCTGAGGCTTTGCCCGTTCATTTTGATTAACAGACCTAAGGCTATTAAGGTCCAAGTTCTAAATGAAAATTTAGATATAAAAGGTTAAGAATAGTTTTCTCTTGTAAATAACAAGAGAAGTCAGAGACGCCAGAAATCTTGAAAACTTACAAGGCATATATATTTAATGACATGCCACAGAGTCCTCTGGCTGAGTTTTAATTTCATCAGAAGTAAACTGTTAAACCTTCCCTTTGTTAACAGACATTTGGCCTTTACGTTCAGAAATGGGAAGAAAATCAATATCTACTTGGAGGAAAAGAAGTGATACTAAAGTGTTTTGCTTTGGGAAAAATGAAACTCCCCCTTGTCTATAATTTTAACCTCACCCAACTACTTGCATTAGAGGAGGTTAGGGTGAATGACAATTCCTGTATAGGATGGAATTTTTATTTTTATTTTTTAAAGAGACAGGGTCTTGCTATGTTGTCCAAGCTGTTCTAGAACTCCTGGGCTCAAGCAATCCTCCCACCTCGACCTCTCAAAGTGCTGGGATTATAGGCTTAAGCCACTGCACTCAGCCTAGGATGGATTTTTTAAAATCTACATTATTAACATTAAGAACTACATCACCCCTACATAGGACTTTATCTATATTAATTCATGTGTAATTTTATTCTACTTTACAAATAATTATACTGTTTGTTCCCAAAGCTAGAGGAATTCAGAAACACATGAAAGGACAGAAATATGTCAATACATTTAACACTACAAGCTAATAAATTAATCATATTTATTCTATTCATGGCATTCTTTTCATGATTTTTTTTCTAGCCAGACCCACACAGAACAGAATAATTGTTTGCATGTTGATCTGAGCAATTTATAAGGAAAAAAATCAATTATTTTGGTCATTATAAGTATAAAGACTAGGCCTTAATCTTTTGGCTTTAGTTATCCGATTTGAAGGAACTGCCAACAAATATTACAGATCTGACCAACTGCAAGGGATGCTAAATAAGAGTGTTACTGTTGCATTTGTGCCAAAAGATCAATTTATTCAACAAAGTGCATTTGAAACTTAGCACTGAGGAAATGCCACAAATGAATATAAAAAAAGAGTTCCCAGGAATGAGACCAACTGAAAACTGCAAGTAGTTTCTGGTGTCGAGTCCTAGGGGTGCCTAGTAGGCAGTTCACAGCTGCCTTCATATTGAAGAAAAGCTCATAGAAATGACAAGATTCCATTTACCACTCTAAATGTAATAAGAAATTCCAGATACACTACTCCACAGCTGTTTCCTACCCCCAGATGCACCCTACCCCATGCCCATGTGGGCGCGCGCGCGCACACACACACACACACACACACACACACACTCACATGCACGACTCTCTTCCAATCACTGATCTTAAAGTTTTACATTTCGCAGCAACAATTGAACCGGGCAGCTGTTGCCTGGTACAGCTGCGTCTAAAGGCAAAGGTCAAGAGGTGGATGCAGGGACATTTAGCTGTAACTGTTAACTCAGGTGAACAATTTCTCGGGCCCTTGGAAACTGAGGGTCTCAAGCAGTGTGCTGTTAGTCACTAAAAGCCCCACCGAGTGCAAATCTCAAAACACAATTTGAAAATAGAAGAAAACAATAGTAACTCAAAACACTTGAGATTTGAAGTTGTCATAGGCTTTTCATGGTGCAGGTAAGAGTACTACAATGGATGGTGTCCATTAAAATGGAACGAGTTGTTTAAAACCTCTGAAAGTCTGGGCTCGATGGCTCAGTTTGTACTCCCAGCACTTTGGGAGGCCAAGGTGAGTGGACTGTCTGAGCCCGAGGGTTCGAGACCAGCCAGGGCAACTTGGCGAGACCTCATCTCTACAATAAATCAAAAATCAGCTGGGCATAGTAGTGTGTGCCTGTAGTTCTGGCTACTTGGAAGGCTGAGGTGGAAGGATCGCCTGAGCCCAGCAAGTCCACTCTGGGGTGGCCGTGAGCGTGTCACTGCACTCCAGCCTGGGTGACAGAGGGAGACTCCAACTCAAACAAACAAACAAAAACCTCTGAAATACTGTGGTATCCACAAATATCAATAGCACATCTTTCTGCATTTTTTCCTGATTTTTATCATTTTATAAATATGTAGCTTTACATTGCTTTGGAAGTTACAATCAGGGCAAATAAATGAAAGAATCTTGTTTACTTTTTCTTCTCAAAGGCCATTTGACCAGAAAAATTAATAGACCTTTTTCTTTTCAAGGATGCTATGATTCTGGCTATAATAGCTTATAATAGCTTATTCATTTTGCTGCTATGTTGACAAGCCATAGTAAGTGAAGGAGAAACTGGTTTGATTTATGCTATAAATTATGCTGTGGGATCTTTAAATAGTTTTTAATAATTTAAAAGATATACTTAATTTTAAAATTCAAAAATGTAATTTTTTTTTTTTTTTTGAGTTGGAGTCTCACTCTGTCGCCCAGACTGGAGTGCCGTGGCTGCTCCCGGCCACCGCAGCCTCGACCTGCTGGGCTCTGGCGATCCTTCCACCTCAGCCTTCCGAGTAGCCGGAATTACAGGCATGCGCTACCACGCCCGGCTGATGTTTTGATTTATTGTAGAGATGAGGTCTCGCTGCCCAGGCGGGTCTCGAACCCACGGGCTCAGGCAATCCACTCACCTCAGCCTCCCAAAGGCACGGGATTACAGGCTGAGCCACAGAGCCCAGCTTGTAATTCTTACTGTTTCTTTTGAGTCAGGGTCTCTCTCTGTTGCCCAGGAGCGCAGCGGCACGAGCAGAGCTCATTGCAGCCTCGACCTCATGGGCTCAGGCGGTCCTTCTGCCTAAGTAGCTAGGACTACCACAGCTGGCTAATTTTTACTTTTTTGTAGAAACAAGTTCTCACTATGTTGCCTAGGCTGGTCTCAAACTTCTGACCTAAAACAATCCATTTGCCTCGACCTCTCAGAGTGCTGGGTTTACAGGTGTGAGCCATCATGCCTGGACATACAATATACTTTTTAATAGCTTTCTCCTCCAAACCTTAGAAGAAGAGAGCAAAAATATCGGGAAATGTGTTTCTATGCATATATCTTAAGACTTGTCAAAAGATTTTGTAAGTATGATGTTATTTCTGAACAAATAGCTTCTTATGATAATTTTTCTCACTTTTAACATCTGGACAAAAAAATTTTTTTTTTTTTGAGTTGGAGTCTCACTCTGTCGCCCAGACTGGAGTGCAGTGGCCGCTCCCGGCCACCGCAGCCTCGACCTGCTGGGCTCTGGACATCCTTCCACCTCAGCCTTCCAAGTAGCCGGAACTACAGGAACACGCTGCCACGCCTGGCTAATTTTTTGATTTATTGTAGAGATGAGGTCTCGCCTGCCCAGGTGGGTCTCGAACCTGCGGGCTCAGGCAATCCACTCACCTCACTCTCCCAAAGGCGCAGGATTACAGGCTGAGCCACCGAGCCCGGCTGGACAAAATTTTATCATTTCACTTTTCTATTAAAGAAGTGAAGTAGATGCTTTTACCATTTTGAATAGAACTTTCTCATAGCCTATTATGAGCTCAATAAATAGTAGCTGTCATTATGGCAATCCGTAACACCCAATGTGTGCTCCATGGGTCATTTATATTTTGTGTCAATATAACACTTATGTATGAGAACATATTTTTCAAAATGTGAGATATGACCCATTAGTGGATCATGAAATCCATTTACTGGGTCTCAGATTTTATAAAATATGATGTAATATAAAAATAGAATACCTCAATGTGTTGCATGTGGTAAGAGAAAGCATTGTTTTGTGAAACTTGAACATAATGGAGTAAGTATTCACTTCAGAACAAAGAAAGATAATTAAATTTTTTTCTATAATTAATAATCAGTTCTCTTTTATATTCATAAACACAATTACTCAGCTTTGTACATTGCATTAAAGACATTCAAACCATTAAAAAATAGTTTTCTAGCCAGGTATGCTGGTGTGTGCCTGTAGCCCCAGCTACTTAGGAGGCTGAAATGGAAGGATCACCTGAGTTCAGCAGGTTGAGGCTGCGGTAGCCATGATCGTACCACTGCATTCCAGCCTGGGTGACAGACTGAGACTCTGACTCAAAAAAAAAAAAAAAAAAAAAAATTGTATTCATTTTCCATGGGTACCATTAGAGAATTAATAGGCTGGCATTTGTTGACATTATTTTCCACAAGTGGATTCTCATGCCTCTTGCATTTATCTTCCATAAAATAATAATAGATTCAAGGATTTAAAAAAAAATTTTTTTTTCAGGCTTTGATATATTTTATTGGAGTAAATTTTAAACAAAATATGGCTTTTATTTACAGAATTTAATGTGTGTGGGTACTGTCCAACGCACTTGGACACAAGTAAAGACTACCCCTAAGCCTGCTATGTATTTTCTTATTTTCAGTTTAAATATTAAAAAAAAATATTTTGTTTGCTTCATATTCATAAAAATCCCAATATTGTAAATGGCAAATAAAACCTCCCTTACCCATCCCTTAATTAAATACACAAACAGCTTCAAAATAGATACAATTTAAATTGGCTTAATCTTGAAATGAAATCCAATGAGACTGAAGACTAAACATTTCAGATCTTGTACCAAATAGTAAAATACTCGAAGGCCTTCAGGATCCTTCGACTGATTTACATCAATAAGAGAACCTATTTTTGATGTGGTAAAAGAAATGTGCTCGTCCCCAATTACAATTTCAAGCTCCTGTCGGCCAACCCTGTCAGGGGGAGGCCACAAAGCATCATCTTCTTTTGTAATTTCACTGTCATCAATAATTCTCTTCAGTTCTTCCATTACACTCTTATGTACATAAGCCTCTTTTCTGATCATGACATCATTTTTGTAATGGCTGTTGTTGGCATATCTAAGCTTTCCGTCAGGCCGAAACTCGAACTCCAGAAACTCGTGTCCAAACTTGCCCTTGTGCCCTACATAATAGCGCAGGTAGAAATCTCTAGCCATAGACATCTTGGTCCCCGGGAAGCCTGCCAAAAGCCCAGCCAATAACCTTTTTTAAAATTTTTAATTTTAAAGATGTGGGGTACAATTCAGGGTTAGGTGTACAAATGTTCATTATGCAGGTACCCTTGTTAATGAGGTGTGCAGATTCCCCCGGCAGATTCTCACTACTGCCAATCCCTGCCCCCACTGCAGTTTCCTGCTACTGCCATTCCTTTTCTTACAGTATTATGACAATGATTGTTCAAGGTTCATTTATGAGTGAGAACATGCGATACTCAGTTCTTTGTTTCTGTGATAGATCATTCAGTATTATAGACTCAAAGTCGGTCCAAGTTGTTGTGAATTTCATCATTTTGTCCTTTATGACTATGTAATATTCCATCGTGTATATATACCACGTTTTTTAAAATCCAGTCCTCAATGGGCAGCACGGTTGGTTTCATGTTTTTGCTATTGTGAACAATGCTGGAATAAACATACGTGTGCATGTGTATCTTTTTCATAGAGTGATTTGAATTCCTGCAGGTACATTCCCAGTAGGGGGATTGTAGGGTCGTGTGGAAGGTTGATTTTTAGATCTTTTAGGACTCACCAAACTGCTTTCCACAGAGGTTGTATGAGTTTGCATTCCCACCAACAGTCTAGAAGTGTTCCCTTTCCCCCACATCCTCTCCAGCATCTGTTTGTTGTTTTTTGAATTATTGATGATGGCCATTCTGACTGGAGTTAGGTAGTATCTCAGTGTGGTTTTAATTTGCATTTCTTTGATGACTAGTGAGGCTGAGCATTTTTTCATGTATCTGTTGGCTGCTTGCATGTCTTCTTTTGAGAAGTGTCTAATCATATCTTTTGCCCACTCTGTGATGGGGCAGTTTTTTTCTTTTTGGCATGTTTGAGTTCCTTGTAGATCCTAGATGTTAGGCCTTGTCAGACATAGAGTTGGCAAATATTTTTTCCCAATCTGTGGGCTGTCTCCCTGCTCTCTTGATGACTTCTTTGGCTTTGCAGAAGCTTGTCAGTTTGATGAGGTCCCACTTGTCTATCTTACCTCTTACGGCATGGGCACTTGGGGTTTTGATCAGGTATTGGTTGCCAGTTCCAATTTCCATAAGGGTGTCTACTGCATTTTCTAAGGATCTTATAGTTTGAGGTTTTACATTTAGGTCTTTGATCCATTTAGAGTTGATTTTTGTGTATGGTGACAGGTAGGGGTCTTGCTTTAATCTTCTGCATGTGGTCAGTCAGTTTTCCCAGCACCATTTACTGAATAGGTTATTCTCTCCCCAGTGATTGGTGGTGGAGGTTTTGTTGATGATGAGTTGGTTGAGAAATTGAGGTTTTGCTTCTGGAATCTCTATCCTGTTCCATTGGTCTATATGCCTGTTCTTGTACCAATATCAGGCTATTTTGATTATTGTAGCTCTATAATAAAGTTTTAAGTCTGGGTGTGATACCTCCTGCTTTTTTTTTTTTTTGCTGAGGATTGTTTTGGCTATTTTAGGTCATTTTTGTTTCCATTTGAATTCCTATATTGTCATTTCCAGGTCTGAGAAGAATGCTGTTGGTAATTTTATGGGTATTGCATTAAGTCTGCAAATTGCCTTGGTAGTACTGACATCTTAACAATGTTAATTCTTCCAATCCATGAGCATGGAATATTTTTCCAAGAGAATGCCATATAACTTGGACATCTGTGACTGCCACCTTAGTTGTGGAAATATCTGGAAGTGCCAAGCAGGAGACATTGATGGCCAGTCAACACCTGGGAGAAACCACGGGACAGCTTGGAGAAGGGATGTTACTCAGTAGCATCTGGGAGTCACCTTCTAAGAGCCTCCAGAATTATATTTGACAGACACCTTCCGGTGTTGAGGGTCCACCATCCATAGGCCATGGGAAAAACCTGGGAAATTTGAGTTGGGGTTGTTCCTGTTATCTATGCAGTCTGGTAAGGCCAGGGGAAACCTGAATGACACTATTAATACTATCTTGGCCAGGACTTATCCCCATGGAGAGTTCAGAGAAGGAAATACTCCAGTGAAGGTCCATACCAGTCACCGATGGAGTGTGGCAGGGAGGGAAGAAAGAGCACAGTTGTCAACATTCCCTTGTTATGATCTGTGTGGTCCCCACAGCAGGCTCTGACCTTAACAGGCTGCAGGGAGTGTTGGAAGGGAAAATGGGTCATTTTCGCTCAGATTGAACCTTTCAAGAAACCAGTTCCAGCACTAGCTAGCAGTGAAGGATGGTAATGATTTTTGTTGTTGTTGTTCTGTTATCTGGGCAGCTGAAAAAGGGGCTTGTTGAAAAACATATTCAGTGCATTGAGAAACTGTTCACACCAGAATTTTCATGGAGAGGGACTTAAGACTTGAGAGTCAGGAATTCACACCTATGTCCTTTTTACCCCTGAATTAGTTTCATTTTAAAAATAATAACAGATTGTTTTCCACAAATGGATTCTCACGCCTCTTGCATTTATCTACCGCGAAATAATAGCAGATCCAAGGATTTTCATTTTGCTGTTCTTTAATGATGACCTATCTCCATGGCAAAGATATGACAATTCCCCTTTATGACACATGGACCTATATAACAAAATAGTATCTCATTGGAAAAAAATGAAAAATAATTCCAGTCAATCTATATAAACCCCACTCATATCCACACACATGCCTCCTTATTCAAACCCTTCATATGTTTATGAACTCTCTTCCCATGCACCCTTTAAAAACCACAGACTCTGCCTTAGTATCAAGCCTACTGTACTGACATTGGCGACCAGAACTGAGGTGCAGGTGCTGGAGTACTGCTTTCAGAACTGTGAGACTTCTACCTCTGAATGGAATTCACAAATACACTGCTTCATAAAAGGTAATGCCCATTTCTAATGGAGAGGAGTTTCCATGGAAAGCAAGTGCAGAGGATCAAAAGGGCAAGGAAGGTTATAGGAGTCCCCTGACTTATGATTCAGTTCAGACTATTAGCTGAGCACTTGCTCTGTGCCAGGTATTATGCTAGAAGCTGAAGACAGAGGTGAGTTTCCATTCAGGTAGGAGAGTTCCAAAAGAACACAGAAAATTACAATTGCATATGCTATGAGTTATGATGGAAGTATACTCAAGACACAAAGGAGGCACAGAGGAGAGCCATCTAACTTACATGGGGAGCTGATGGAGATCAATGGAATGTTCTTAAAAAGATGATGTTTGAGCTGAGTTGTGGAAAAGAGGTAGGGAAGGGTGCTTCCCCCCAGAAAACCGTGGTTATACAACATGATCATATTCGGGACACTGCAATAAAGTTTAAACAATGTGCGTTTGGCAAATTTTGAAACAGCATCAATTTCATTTGGTTCGGTAGAAGCACTGTATGTGTATGTGTTCAGAATACCACAAGTAGTTCAGATTGCTGAAATGCAGACATGGAAAGACGTGACAGACAAAGCTGAAGAAGAAGCAAAGGTCAGGTCAACATCTCATGTGGGAATTCAAGTGGGAACAGTCACAGGCTGGGTTCTTATCCTACTGCTAAGATATGACTCAAAGTACTAGGACTGCTTAGGTATTCAATACACTTTAAAACTCTAAAAAAGAGAAATTAAGAATATTTAAAAAGACATTTTATTCCTAATTCCCCTTCCTAAAAACAACATCTATCTTCAAACCTTCCTATTCCCTTCGATTCCTATCACATAGTTTCTTAACATATACGTTATCTTAGTATTCATAAGCTTTTGCACTTGACTTTATCACTTGACCTTCATTGGTAAATTGTTTTGATGGCTGTCAGGTGTTTCACGGCGATCTTAGACAAAGCCATTTTCCTTCTGTTTGTCAGGTAAACAGTTCCCAGATTTTCCTATGACAAATGGCATTTCCATAAAGAGTTTCTACATGTAGATTTTATCTTCTGCTTTCCTTGAGGTAAATTCTAAGGCATGAGGTTATTGGGGCACAGAGTCTTCTGTTATGCAGGTGGACCGGGGCCTGGTACTCACAGTTTTGCTCCACGTGAGGCCTGTGTTGTGGTGTTCCTTGATGTATGCTTGAAGTTCACTCCAAATATTCAAATATGACTTCACCCAATCCACATGGCGTAAATCACTTTGTTTTAAAAGAGAGTGGAAGAGAGAGGAGTTAGAATCTAAAATAAAATTTTAAAAGATTGAGGAGCACACAGTTACAGTGACTAGGGCTCCAGACGAGCCTGAAACATTTGTCCTTCTAGCCCAATAACCATGAAGGGATTCAGAAGAGACTCTTGGAAGGAAGGTGGCCAGCACTCTCCTTCCAAGGGAGGGTGGGCAGCAGGTGGCTGAGTGCCCTGAGCTCCAAGTGTGTACAGAGAGACCACAGAAAGGAACCCAATGGAACTAACTCGACTTGGTCAGGGTGTCCTTGTGTTGTCTCTGTGGTCCTCATGTGATATGACCATGGAGGAGAAATCATGTCTTTTTGTACTGCTTCGGATGCACAATGAGAACAAGATGCTCTCAGGAATGTGAATGGTATTGAAAAAAGTCTTTTGGCTTGTTTTCTAATAATTACATTGAATTCTTTGGTTAAAAGTATAACCAAAGTGGAGAGTTTTAGTCATTATGACTGATAAGGAAGTTGGTATTATAAGAAAAATTATTTCTTACATATTGTTAACACCTCTTACTTCTAAAGAACATTCACTAAAATTTCCTTAATTTTATACTCCTAATGGCGATGCAAGCTAGTCAGGGCATAAACAGTATTTTTACCTCTGTTTTATTGAACCAAGAGCTAATAAAATGCTTACCTTTTGTAATAGGATTAAGATATAAGAGTGAGAGAACTGTTAGGAATATTAAACTTATAGATAGGCGAAAATGGTTACATTTTCTTTTGGCAATTTTCACGCACAATATTTTTTTCTACTTCAATGAAGTGGTGGTGAATGAGAAAATTATGACATTTGCGTTAACAAAAATTTAATTATGTTCCTGGGCCATTAATTTGAAGATAATCACTGAAGGAAATCTCTGTTATGAAAACTCCTGCCAATAATGACTTGTCTCTAGACATATTTTGTTTTGTTTTGTTTTCCTTGAAAAGCCCAAGTACCACCAGCAGGTCTAGAATCCTACCATATTAAGGCACACTATGTAGAAAGAGTGAAATGGGGAACCAAAGTCATAACAATTCACCCCTCAAAATGAAAAAATATGTGTGGTTTTGTTCTGCATTTTTAGACTTGCTGATTATATTAATCAAATCTATGAAAAATCTCACTGTCACATTGTTTCACTTCATAGTGAAAACCCAAAAAGCTAAGTGTGGCTTCATGGGTCTCTCTTGTTAGTTTCCTTAGTCCACAGGTCTTCTGAGGGTCTTAGAACAGTGACTCACACTTAGGAAGCGGTATATGCAATAGTTATTATTAGAACATATTATATATATGGTCATTTAAAACAGATATATGTATATATATATATACAACACACACACGCAAAATGAGAACAATATACTTTCTATTAAAAAAACTTAACAAGGGATAAAGTCCAACTCTGTACAGGCAAATTCATTTTTTTTTAATTATTGCAGTATTATTTTGACTTGAAGAAAGTTATAGCAAAGCTTACAGTATGGAATAAGAGTATGATGCCTTTTCACCTGAAGTCAGTCTTTAAAAGAGAGCAAATTAAGGAGGACCCAAATACACATTGGGAGCTGCAGACCCACCCTTGATTTTCATCTACTCTGGAAGCAGCTCTGGTAGGGGAATGTGAATTTTAATGATTATGACTCAGAGATGTCACCCCTTGATGCAGCCAAAATAATTGACTTGCTCTATTCATATACTGAAAAAGAGCCAACAAACAGTAAAGGCAGGGGTCAGGGTTTCACAGACATGAAGAGCCCACTGCTCACAGTTTTGTTTAAGCCATAAAGAAGTCTGTCCTTCATGAGCCTATCCACCAGGTAGGCAGCAGTGAGTCACAGGTGACTGCGACACAGAGAAGGCACTGCAGGCTTGGGTACACCCATTCATGAGTGCAGCATGCTGTGGAGTATGCTGCTTTCATTGGGTTTCCAGTGCAAGGGTGACTTGGGATTGTCTGACTGCTCCTAGAAGGGAAATGAATGAATCCATATCTCTAGCTGCATTTCTCAGGCTTATTGTAGTCTTCAGGGGTTCCACTGAGCTTAGCTGTCTTTGGTGGTGCCAGAAGCATATTTTCTACATAGCAGCTGATGTTGAGGGGCAAATACTTTGTAAGTGTACAAAAATGCAGAAAAGCCTAATCCTCTTGGCTATGCTAATACCTGGGAAGAACCAACACACACCCATGGCTCCAACATATATTC
This sequence comes from Carlito syrichta, assembly GCF_000164805.1. Taxonomy (NCBI): domain Eukaryota; kingdom Metazoa; phylum Chordata; class Mammalia; order Primates; family Tarsiidae; genus Carlito; species Carlito syrichta. Next base: position 502,670 of record NW_007247668.1, read on the forward strand.
AAGTGGGGATAGGGAGAAGGACAGGAACTGATGAACTGAGATACAATGCAAAACGGTCTCCAAGGGTGATATGCAAAAAAGACAGAAACCTAGGTAGTGTTTGCGCTGTCCTGAATTGGCATGTAGAGAGGTGGGTGTGTGTCTGTACATTGTGAAAAAAGAAGTCACTATGAGTATATGTTCATGCCAACACACTATATCCAAGTTTTGTAACTTAAACTTGCTCTTTCCTGAAATGTTATTTTTATGTAAGAAGAGCAGATGTCTCACATTCAGATGCCTTTCTCATGAATCCTACACAGTTCTATGGTCTCTAATACAACACAGCGACGTCTGGAGTCATATCACTGGGTGTAATTGCCTCAATATAGTTTTCTGGGTGCCGGAAGTCTGTAGATCACAGACTTAGAACAACTGACTTAACCCAAAGCTCTCTCCAGGTGGGAAGAGACCCTAGGAGGGAAAGAGGAACACCGAGGACCCTGGAATTAGTAGTTCTGCCTGCTAAACCTGTTCTTCCTAAAAGCTACAAGATCTGTTTTGCAGCCGGGCTCGGTGGCTCAGCCTGTAATCCTGCGCCTTTGGGAGGCTGAGGTGAGTGGATTGCCTGAGCCCGCGGGTTTGAGACCCGCCTGGGCAGCGAGACCTCATCTCTACAATAAAAATAAAAAAATTAGCCGGGCATGGTAGTGCACGCCTGTAGTTCCAGCTCCTTGAAAGGCTGAGGCGGAAGGATCGCCGGAGCCCAGCAGGTTGAGGCTGCGGTGGCCGGGAGCGGCCACTGCACTCCAGTCTGGGCGACAGAGTGAGACTCCAACTCAAAAAAAAAAACAAAGATCTGTTTTGCTAACATGGAACAACTAAACTCTGTGAGCTGTGGCTGTTTTTGTTTTTTAAATATAACAGTTTTATTGAGATATAATTCACATCCCATACAACTTACCCACTTAAAGTGTACAATTCAATAGTTTAGCTTAGCAGAGCTGAGCGATCATCACCACGATCAATTTTACATTTTCACTGCCCCTAATAGAAACTCCATACCCATTAGGGGTTGCTCCCCATTTTCCCTAAACTTCCCCAGCCCTAGGCAATTGCTAATCTATTTTCTGTCTCCACTGATTTGCCTATTTTGTAATTTCACATGAATGAAATCATGCAGTAGTATGGTCTTTTGTGTCTGACTTCTTTCACTTAGCACAAGGTTTTCCAGATTCATCCATGTTATTGCCTATATCATCCTTTTAATGGCCAAATAATATTCTACTTGTGGATGTATATACCACATTTTATTTATCCTTCCATCAGCTGATACACATTTGGGTTGGTTCCACCTTTTGGCTATTGTGAATAATGCTGCTGTGAATACTGTGTACGAGCTTTTGGGTGAACATATGTTTTCATTTCTTTTGGACATATATCTAGGATTAGAATTGCTGGTCTTTGGCTGTTTTTTATAGGAAACAATATTGCTATGCATTTCTAAAACTAAGTGGTGAAAGTATGGGTATTCTTTGTAGTGTAATTCTTGACACCCCATCTGTTTCAAACTTGGAAGGTTGTGTAATGCCAGAATGACCCTCATTCTTAAAATTTTTTTATAAAAGTTTATTTACAAACACATGTTCATAGTCATTTCTGATTTTGTTGAGAATTTCTTTGGGGTCAATTGTGACACGACCTTCTTCATTTCTAATTGTGTTTGTTTATTTTATAAATATTTATATAAAATATTTATTTATTTTATAAATATTCTTTTCTATACACTTAATATTTATTAAAACCAAAAATAACCTGAAAAAAAAGAGTGATGCAAATTTTGAATATGTTTATATTGATCAATGACCTGGAACTATAGTAGGTATTTATTTATATAATCTATGTACTTTTTCTATATTCCATGTAAAAATCTGTCTTGTATTGCTGTAAATCCTTTTCTTCTGGTTCTTTCAGGTTTGCATTAGTGAAACAAAGAGATGAATTGGGGCAATAATTCAGATGATTCAGATCCTCAAAATTCCTTCCATCTGAAGATTTTGGGTCAATGAGTGAGACATCCCTAGAAGCCCCTGCATTTGCTGACCGAAGATCACTTTTGTTGCTTCCACCTAAAGGCTCAGAGGGAGATACACTCTTGAATACAGATCCAGAAGGGGATAGAACCTTGTTGCCCTTATTTTTGTTCCATTCCTTTCCTTCATTCTTTTCTTTAGTTATTAGGTATCAGTCGCATCACATTTAGCCAGCTGTTTACAGGGCAAGGCATGGGAGGGAAATCCCATGACACCCCTTAAATAGTTTAGGAGACACTTTCCTATATACTTTCTCATGTCCATTCATGGCTATTTCTTCTCTGGCATGTTTCCATTTGGCCCTGTTTTCTATTCTAACCCCAGTTTAAGTCTCTCTAGGATATAACATTTGTGTTGTAGAAAACAAGGTTCTTTCACACTGGTTCTCTAGGCACAGTTCCTTGGTTTGGACTCAGCGGTACTTTCAGCAGCTCTCTGAACGGCTGCTGTTTCTATTGTTGTATCTCTGTCCAGTCAATTATATTTAATCTTTACTCAATCTCTGATTTCCCCCTCAGTGGCCTGGCTTATTGTCTCATTTCATTTCTGTTCTTGATTTGTACTTCATTTCCTAATTCCTCCTCACTTCAATCACTTACCCACCAACTCTACTTTGAACAATGTAAAAGTTCTGTGATTCTACAGGGCTGGTCCATCACAAAGCTCTCTCATATTGTGGGAGTACAAAAGATAGTGACGTGTACAAGTAGGGGAGGAGTCCATTCTTTACAACTGAGGCAGGCTTTCTAAAATACATATATTTCATTTTCCTTTAATGTTTTTAATCTACTAGTGTAGAGCCTTGGAAAGAGATCAGTAACTCTATTTCGTTTTAGGAACAAATGTCTAATGAGGGATCAATTAAAAATTTGGTCAGTAAAAGAAGGTACATACCTGTGTTTGTAGTCCTTTAAGACCCTGTTAGTATAAAAGGTGGCAGCATCATTCATCTCCTTGACATAAGGACCAGGTTTGGGGGACTGAGAAAACAGGACCATCACCCAAGCATAGAAGGAAAAAAAAATAGGATAAGAAAGAAAATGCCTTAAAGAAGAAGAAAAGCAATGGAGATGTGGACTCGAAAGTGGGGGACTAATTTTGCTTTGTAACAAAGATTGGTAAAACACTTTCCACATCTCAGAACAGAAAGCACTACACTTTAAACAGTAAGAAAAAGCTGATGCATGCAACCTAGAGGGAATCTTCCTTTAGTGCATCAGACTGTGGACAAAGGAACGTGAAGGTTCGCCTATGCATTCTCTTAAATACCCCGAAAAAGTGATGAGGTGAAGGGGCGACATTGCCTTGACTCACCACAGCTATCCAGCCAAGAGCAGGGATGCTTTCGCTGACGGCCGAAAGATGATTAAACATGTTACTCCCTCGGTTTCTCTCTCTGAAAGTTTGGATTTCCTGAATCTTTTCTGATATGGGTTTCAGAAATGCAGCCACGTCATTCTGTAAGCAGTCAAACAAGAAGGTCTGTTACTAGACAGATTAGAAGCATTGCATCTCTATCCATGTGGGCCCAAATAGCAGTATTCAGGACTTGCCGTTTGTCCAGGAGCCTAAAAAAACATATAATCATCTTTCAGAAGAGATGGATTTGTTCTCTGCTGTGGTAATACTGCATATTTATTATCTGAAGTATGAGAACTGGAGATTTTTTAACATTATTAATGTTGTCTCTGAAGACATGGAAAAAAACAGCAGTTGATACAGCCTTAATTTTGGAAACTCCTGCATGGAACACAGTGAAATTGAATGTGGATCCATTATATTTTCAAATGGAATACATAGAGCACACACTTCACTAACACAGGTATAGAGCTGGGGTGAGTGAGAGGTTAGTAAAATGATGTCTTTCTTTATTCTCATGGGAGAATGATGTGGGAAAGGGTACTTGGTTTTGCCACAGTGACCATAACCGTGTGAAAAAGTAGAAATCTTTCTTTCACTGAGGCTCTTTTAAGAAAATGTGATGGCTTACGTGACCTTAGTCTGGTTTGGCTTTTTACATTGTACTTTTAGCCTATGACTACTGGTACACTCACTTCAGACTAAACCAACAACTGACTTCTCTAGTCATAAAAAAATGACTTTCCAAATGATGTGAACTGCTTTAGGAAGTATCACAGAGATAGTTACTCCAGAACACCACAGTTGCTTGCTTTACTTATTTATTTACTTACTCACAGTTGATTTAAACATCTCCTCATTCATCCCTTAGTATTTTTTGATTTCTTTAGGGGTTGAAGAAACAGATACTCGGTTGTTTATCTGATTTTTGTGTGTGTGTGCTCCAAAGAAATGGCAAAGTTCTATACTTTAGCTTTGTGAAAGTAGTTGAAGAGCTTTTAGCAGTATTTTACTAAATCTTGTTTGCTGCAGGTAAAATAGAAAAACTCCTTACAGCTCTTTAATTTCTTTTTTTTTTTTCTTTTTGAGTTGGAGTCTCACTCTGTCGCCCAGACTGGAGTGCAGTGGCCCCTCCCGGCCACTGCAGCCTCGACCTGCTGGGCTCTGGCGATCCTCCCGCCTCAGCCTTCCGAGTAGCTGGAATTACAGGCATGCGCTACCACGCCTGGCTGATTTTTTGATTTATTGTAGAGATGAGGTCTCGCTGCCCAGGCGGGTCTCGAACCCGCGGGCTCAGGCAATCCACTCACCTCAGCCTCCCAAAGGCGCGGGATTACAGCTCTTTAATTTCTTTAACCAAGACTTCAGAGCAATGGTTCCCAGAGTTGACTACACATTAGAACCACCCGGAGAACCACCCAGAGAGCTTTAAAAATCACTGAGGCCTGGATTCCACTCCCAGAGATTCTGGTTTAACTGGTCTGGGGGTGGTCTGGGTCAGAATCAGGACTAGAAAAGCTCCCCAGGTGACTTTAATCACTGCTACAGTGGTGACTTCACTCCCCAAAGAACAGGCCTTTAGGTCAGGAAAAACAAACCATTAGGGAAGAAATTATGTACAGCTGTGGTACCTTCCAGACTTTACCTCTCCTTCTAAGCCCCTATATATTCCTTCCCCCAAAAGAAATACAGTATTTAAGAGCTTTGGAATTAGAATGGCCATGGTTTTCAAGTCTCGGCTTTGCCACTGACTATCTATGGGGACTTGAGCAAATTATTTAATCTCATCCTTGTTTCCTCATCTATAAATCAGAGATAGTAATACTGACAACCTATAGGCTACAGGAGGTACTATACGTTAAACTTCTGGCACATGAAAGGTAAACAATACATGGAAGTAGTTATTATTTTTATTATTGTTTTAGAGACAGGGCCTTGCTCAGTCACCCAGGCTGGAGTGCAGTGGCACAATCATTATTATCATTCTCTGATGCAATTAACTCATACCAGAGGTTAAAAAGGATGCTGACCCCTGGAATACATAATATTCATTTGTTTCCAATAAAAATGCATTTAAAATAAGAAAGGTTCCAAATAAGCAAGGTAAGGTAACAGGATTTTAGGAATACAGGAGTCTAAATCGGGTCACCTAGTTTAGCTTTTTGACAGATCCAATTGAATAAGTCCCAATTAGTATTTTTAAAAACTACGAAAATAGATTAGAACAGTATAGAAAATATCAGAGGACATTCATACGTAGTAAGGGTAGGTATTCAGTTCTGTGTGTGTGTGTGTGTGTGTGTGTGTGTGTGTGTGTGTGTATTGGGCTGCAAAGTAAAATGTATTTCTTTCTTTCTTTTTGAGTTGGAGTCTCACTCTGTTGCCCAGACTGGAGTGCAGTGGCATGCTCCTGGCCACAGCAGCCTCGACCTGCTGGGCTCCGGCGATCCTTCCGCCTCAGCCTTCCAAGTAGTCAGAATTACAGGTGCCCAGCTAATTTTTGATTTATTGAGAGACGAGGTCTCGCTAGGTTGCCAAGGTGGGTCTCAAACCTGCGAGCTCAGGCAATCTACTCGCCTCGGCCTCCCAAAGTGCTGGGAATACAGGCAGAGCCACTGAGCCTGGCGTAAAATGTATTTCTTACAATGAACCTTGGTCAATAAGTTTGAGAAACATGCTCAAATCCAATTATCCTATTTTACATATGGGGATATAAGCTCAGGGAAGTCAAGATCAGCTAGCAGGGGTAAGTTAGTGGAGCTGGAACTAGAAGCTAGGTCTTTGGGGAGGTCCGGAGATAATTCTCTATATTGGGCACTGAGAAAAATATAGCTAGTTCTCTACACATAGGTTTCTTCTCTGCCCACAAGACTAGAGAAAGGTATCGTGAAGAGATTAAGAGCTCAGGTTCTGGAATGAGAACTGCTTAGATTCATGTCCTTGCGCCACAGTATACTAAGGTTCTTGGATTTTATACGAATTACCAAACTTGTCTAAGATTCTATTGTCCCATCTGTAAACTAGGGTTGAGAATAGTACTCACTTCACAGGGATGTTATAAGGAGTAAATAAGAGAACATATCCGAGCATGGTGGGTACTCAATAGGTGGTTGGAGATCTTCAAGGTACTTGCCAGTTAAAAAGTTTCTGGTTGACCAGATTCACTGATTGGCTCTTTCCTTATGGGACAGCAATTTCCTGACTGAGATAGACAGATGAACAGAGGTACATTGTTGCTTGGGGGAAACAAAATTATAGGGAAGGAAAGTAAATTGTTCTCAAAGTTCTCGGTGAACTTTTTAATTTTTCCATATCAAAGGAGGAGAAAAACAAAAAAGTCTGCTGCAGAAGCTAGCTAGTTCTTGTAGAAAATCCATGAATATCTTCTTGCCTTCTCTCGTTTGCTTTTGATCATTACAAAGCAAAGGACTTACAGATTTGGCATGAAGACCCTGAATCAGGGTTGTTAAGCTGAAGTCCCAACTTCTAGTACCTCAGAATGCAACCCTATTTGGAGATAGGGTCTTTAAAGAGGTAATTAAATTAAAATTAGGTTATTAAGGTGGTTATAAACCACCCAATTATTACTGGTTTTTATAAGAAGGGGAAATTTGGACATAGATATGCACAGAGAGAAGAAGATGAGGAGGACCAGGGAGAAGAGGCCATCTGCAAGCCAAGGAGAGAGACCTCAGAAGAAAGCACCTCTGCCAACACTTTGTCCTGGACTTCTAGCCTCCAGAACCGTGAGAAAATAAATTGCTGTTGCATAAACCACTCAGTCTGTGGTTCTTTCTTATGGCAGCTCTAGCAAACTAATACTGAGGTCTAATGGCAGTTCAGGAAAAGCAAATAAACGCCCTCATCTCCCCCCCCCCAAACCCTCAACAATAAAACAAATAAAAGAGGGCTAAACACTCCTGGCCCCAGCTATTCCATGTTTGTTTGTTTGTTAATGGCCACCAAAAGTCAGTTTTAAATACCCTCCCTGGAATTTCATTCTTTAGAAAGCAAACATTTCCCCCTTCAAGGGATTTTTTTCCGCCCAAATTTAGCACCTGATAAAAGGTGTGGTACTGATTTTTCTAGAAGGCAGCTAATTTTAAATTATGGTAGACCTACTAAAAAGTATCCTAATTTTCTCCAACAATTTGCTAGGCCATAATATTTTTGAAGCAATGACATTTTTTGAGAAAGGCCAGAACATTTAAATTGTTGGTGATACCTGGCCCACTGCCCCAAGGGGAAAAATAACCAGAAACTGTGTATTTACAATGTTAGAGAGATTTATTAAGGCTATCTTTGTTTATCCCTAACTTCCCAAGAACAAACTCTAAAGTCTGAGGAGACAGAGTATTCTGGAAGATATTTTATGTTGGTTATCTGATGAAAGCATCGTAAAAATTGAGAACGTTTTCTTTTGCTTTAGTTTGGCAATTGCGTGAAACATTGTCATTATTTAAAAAAAGCAGCAATGCTGAGAGAACTAAGTACAACAGCTATTTGCACAACTCTAATAAACAGTATGGCTTTTATTCTGTGCCAATAGATTTCTTCTGTACTTTCAAGTAGCCTTATCTTCACCAGTTCATCCTGAACTTTCACAGCTGGAATCAAAAATAGAAGAGAACATTAGAGTGATGGTGTGATTTCCATCAAAGCTTATTGTGTGGGATGCCAGATGAAAGGCCAAAACGGTGCTATTAGTTAGAGGTACTTCCACCTGTTTAAGTATTAAGCATATATTAGGCATATTCAATCAATACAGGCTGACTTGCACTGATGTCAATTAAAATTACATAAGGGCTTTCCACTAAAGGAGGAGATAATTTAAGAGGCATCCTGGGTGGTTTTTTTAAATGGAGTTCATTGGTGGTAGCTCTTAAGAAATTTCTAGCAGCTAGTGTGCTTTGGAATGACTTTAAATTGACCAGTTTTACATAGGTTGCACTCTAATTTTTTTTTTTCACTCAGGCTCTTTTATTATGAGATGTTTCTCTGAAAAAAAGTAACTTCTCAAAGTACAAGTGAAGATGAGCTGAATATCTTCCCTTCCCTTCCCTGGGTTTCTGTGTCTTTTACAGAAGGTGAAATGGCCAAAACAGAGGAGATGCAAGAGCAAACTGCAGTTTTTCAGCAAACGACTCCAAAAGATATCTTAACTGGATGGGACTGTACTTTGGAGAATATTTTAGGACTCCATGTCTTTATGACCCTAACTTCTGCTTTAAAGTTGAAGTATTGAGTCCAATTATCAGCTTCATCTCAGTTTAGCTCCAGAAGTAGTTGAACTGTTTTGCAGAAAGTAAAATGAAAGAGTTTTATCAGCAGGCTTTGTAGAAACTTTACCCAAAAAGGAAAACCAAATTCCCACTTATGCTGTTTTGTAAGAGATGGACAAACTCTGGGAGTTTGACCTCAAAGATGTGTCATTGAGTAAAACAAAATAGGCCAGTTATTTCTGGAATCTAGAGTTCTCATGTAGTTCTGTATCAGGTAGAAAATAATTCAATCATTACTTCTTTTTCTGGTTATAAAATTAATAAATGCTCTTTGTGAAACACTGGAGAATGCAGATGGGAAAACATAAGTGAACAATAAGCATTCTTAATTCTACCACATGAAGAAAAGCACTGCTAAAAATTGGTGTTCATTTTTTCCTATAAATAAAATTATTGGAGATATTTTCAAACATAAAATAATTACTTTTTGGACAATGACTAGTCAAACCATAAAGAAAGATTCAAATAATCAAATTCAAGCAGTTCAATTAAAACAAGCAAGCACACAAAATTCCATCAGTATGTTCCTGGCAAGTACTGTGAGAGCGCTAACATTTTGGAAAGAATGTTTTCAAGGTAAATATGACAAATGCATTACCATTACAACTCAAACAAACTTAACAGCGTTAAAGTAAAACTTTTTTTTTTTTTTGAGTTGGAGTCTCACTCTGTTGCCCAGACTGGAGTGCAGTGGCCACTTCCAGCCACCGCAGCCTCCACCTGCTGGGCTCCGGCGATCCTTCCGCCTCAGCCTTCCAAGTAGCTGGAACTACAGGCACGTGCTTCCATGCCCGGCTAGTTTTTGATTTATTGTAGAGCCGAGGTCTCACCAAGTTGCCCGGGCGGGTCTTGAACCCGCGGGCTCACGCAATCCTCTTGCCTCGGCCTCCCAAAGTGCTGGGATTACAGGCTGAGCCACCAAGCCTGGCCTAAAGTAAAACTTTTAAAGAGAGTTGGATCCCCTCTACAGTTATAAGTTTTAAGAAAGCTCATATCAAGTTGTACTTAGCAAACCATACTACCAAACCATACTATCAATCATTGTTACTTTGGCTTATTTGTTTTTGTGCAGTTTTACCAGTTGATTCCAAGTGGATGCATATGTGCATGTATGTGTGAGTGGATAGCCCAGAAACATATGAAAAGATATACATAAAAGTATTGACACAGAACATTAATTTAATTTTATTGGCTTATTCATATATTCTACATTTTTAAATATGTACATACATTTACCCTGCAATTAAGGGAAAAGCTTTAAAGCATATTAACCGGTTATTCACGTTCAAAAGTAGAAAAAAATTTCATATAGGTGCTATTAAATTTGCATATATTAAAAAAATTAAGCCTCCTTCCAATCAGAGAAGTAGCTTTTCAGAATAAATTATTCAGTTGAAGAAGGATAAAGTTTTCTCAAGCAAAGGTTATCCAAATTAGCAACAGTGTTTGCCTCTAAAAATATATTATTTGAACATGTTCTAATAATTGAAGCAAATGTTTTCACCATTTTAAGGCAGGTGTAAACTTTTTAAAATATCAGAGATGCTAAGTTGAGTTAATATTTGCTTTGGTGAAATTGTAGATATTTCCTTAAGCTAATTTTCCTTCATGTCCTTTTTTAAAATTTTTTAAAGAAAGTAGGACTTATTGAGAGGACAGAAAATCTCCCACAGTGGGAGGGGACCCGAAGGGGTTGCCCTTCTTCGTGTTCTTCATGTTGATATATAAACATTTTTTATTGTTCAGGAACATTTTGGAGGTTTTTGAATGCACCTCTTAGAAATACTTCGAAAACACTTGTACATTTAAGACAACTTGACAATTTAAAGCATTTGCAAAACTGCCACAAAAGGCAATCTAAATAAATAAAACATACTGAACACCACAAATGTACGTGATACCATGATAGCTGCCGTTATATTGCATCAGGGGAAATTTCTTGGAAAATATTTTTATGTCAAGACTTTACATTTCACATATATACCTTGTTTTAGGTTTGCTAAACTCTCTTAAAATACACTCAAAAACCCTTTTTTACTTATATTCCTTATATATTTGGTTATTTTCCTTAAAAGTCATTCTTCAAAAGTAAAAACCTGGTGGCTTGATCTTCCAGGGCAATGAGGATAGTTGCATTGTCTCAATACCTCAGGGAGCAGCTTTTAACGTGCATAAACTACTACTTAAATTTTTAATGCAAACCTTTCCATAACCTCATTAGCACATGTTTTCCAGTAATAGTTTTTGTTTTTAAAACAAACTATCTGACATACAGAAAAGTATAGAAAATAATGACAGGCTCCCATTTATATGAAATATAATTTAATTTTTCATGAGGGCCTAGATCATTACTGTGATGCCCATTTATTGACATAGAACTATTTAGATAAGACCTCAGGGGTGACACTGAAGTTTGACGTCAAATGTTCTATTTTTCTCATAAAGGTAGAACAGTGCACTTGCAGTTGCAAACTGGGCATTTTTAATGTTGTCTTTTCTGTAAAAGTGTTCAGCAAATTGACAGGCTAGAGAATATTCCCTGGAATCTTTTTCATACCCTACAGATAATAATATACATTGCCACATCAATATATTTTAACTGATCAGAATCATTCAAAGACTTATCTAGGATTTTGGGGCCACTGACACGATGAAAAATAGTTCACACTTACTATTCCTTGTCTTTGCTACTGTTTGTAGGTGTGAACCCTATGTCTCATCCTTTCTAGATTTTGTGTTACAGTATTTGGGGGAGTGCTTACTCTCAAACTTACAATTTATTCATCAGAACAGGAACACAGTCCTACTGACATGTCATGTGGGCCACAATTTTCTCTATACTCTCAGTTTTTGACTTTTCAATTGCAAGATTCCAGCCCAGTCAACTGTATTTATTGGACCATTGTCTTTTCCCTGAATAAGTGACCTATGGTAGAGGGATGGTAGGTCTGTGATACAAAAAGTCAAGTTCAACAGAAATCTAAACTTTTAACACATTAACACAGTGACCCACAATAGTTTGTGTCCTTATAATATATCTTATCTTGAATCTTGCTGCAACAATGTGGGTCAGAAGGTGATAAAAACAAAATGACAAACAAAAAAACCCTTAGCATTAACAGCCTCCTCAGGTTGAGATTTACAGTTTTCATTACAGATGTTCTGATAAATACTTACATTGCTAGTGTAAAAAGGTAACAGTCCAGTCAGGGAAAACATATCTGTCCCATTCATGCATTGGTGTTCAGGCTAACAAATGAATACAGGCTATAGATGAAGCTCTAGTGCATTTCCCCTGAATAATGGGACTTGACAAAATAGGTTCCTGGAAAATACTGGGTTCATGGCAGGGGCATGGATTAGCTGGATTATTTAAGATCCAGGAAGGAAGTAGTAGATCAATAATGGGCAACGACCAAGACATACAAAATCACTGCAGAGAGAAACCAGAAGTTTTCTGGGGGAAGATTAAGCTGAAAATCAAAGCTTAATCTAGTTATCCACAATAAGCATAAGAGAGCAGACCAGGTGGCTGAGAAGAATCTCGTTTTGCATTTCTCTCTTGTTTCAGCTTATCCTACTGGTTTAGCTGAGAAGATATCAACTCTTACCCTATCTTGGAGGTACCATCTGGCTTCTGACAGTGAAGAATTTTATAATCACCTATAATTTTCCTTTATGAGATTCAGCACATTAAAGCTGAAGAGTAGTAGGTCTCACTTGTACTTAAACCCTGAGGGACTTTGCTAACAATCCCTAGGGACAGAAATTGGAGAAAACACCAAAACCATTCAAATTCACTAGCTTCATAAAATCTAAGACAATAGGCAGGGATCAGGAATAGATTTGCTGAAACAGTAACAACAAAAGAATTCTTCTGAACTGCCTTTCATTGTTTATACTAACAACACTGGATGAACATTGACTATCTGTCAAATACCATTTGATTAGTTTTCACCTGTTGTGTCTACTTTCTGATGATAGATCTCAGTTTAAACTATCAAAGCCATCAATTGCAAGATTCCAGCCCAGTCAACTGTATTTATTGGACCATTGTCTTTTCCCTGAATAAGTGACCTATGGTAGAGGGATGGCCAGATCTTTTCTCTGATAATCATTTATGCAAAACAGCTGAGATGACATAATCTATAGTTTCGGTTCAACTCAGTAGATGCAATTTTTTTTTGAGTCAGGGTCTCACTCTATCATCCAGGTTGGAGTGCAGTGGCATGATCATGGATCATGGCTCACTGCAGCCTCAACCTCCTGGGCTCAGACGATCCTTTGGCCCCAGCCTTCTGAGGAGCTGGGACTACAGGTGAATGCCATCACCAACCTTGGCTAATTTTTTTATTTTTTATAAAGACAAGGTCTTGCTGTGTTGCCTAGTCTGGTCTCAAACTCCTGGGCTCAAAGCAATCCTCCCGCCTCAGACTCCCAAAATGCTAGGATTACAGGTGTGAGCCATCATGCACCACACCTGAACATGGAGATGAAAAGAATCTTAATAACTACCCTGTGAGTTTTAAGACAGCCCACAGGGTGATGAGCCATTACTGTACTGAGCCACTGATACTTAGCTGCAATCATCCTTAATCAGAAATCTGCCTTCTCTCTAAAGGTTAGCATAATCTTTATAAGATTCCATTGTTTTTCCTAAGAGCAGTGCATCTAACAGAGCACCAGCCCCAGTTTGGTGACCAGCGCAACACAAACAGGGCTTCCTGGTCAACAGAGTTTGAGGGGAATTCTGCAATGGCACTCCCTGTTTGGTAACTCACAATTCACTTCAGAATACTAAATGAGGCACTAAAGAAACCTATTCCATTTTGCTTAACCTGAGGTTTCTCAAGCTTTCTGGCCCGTGAAACCTTAAGCTTTGCCCACAGTTTTCTAAGGAACTGGTATTCTGTGGAACAGATCCAGAAAAATGCTGCTATAAGACACCTGTCTGGGTTTCACAGAGATCTGCTAGGCAGCTCACTGTGTAGTCATTTGTCCTCTTTCTCTCCAGTTATGCTTCCTTATTACCATGGAGATGCTTTCAAGGGCATCTAATGGAGGTAAAGCAGTCTCTTCTCTCTCACCTCCAACACACTCACACATACATGCATATGCACGTGCAGAGGTTGTTTTCAGGAGCTATAACCATCTCTGGGCAGGCTGTTGGCACAGCCTCCTCCACTGCACTGGAATTCTATCCTCTGTTGTGGTTTTTTTCTGCCAGTCATTTGTTGGCCAGCCCAGCCCCCACTACGAACCACTCCCACCATTGGCAGTTACAGTCTTTTTCCTCTCCTTTTTCCATATTTTCTTGGCTTTCTTTTGCTGCTTCTCTCAGGCATCTAACCCTGTGTGTGAAAAGGCAGACTTTTTAGAAAAAAAAGTCACTGAATTGCAGTCTTCTTTCCTTCAGCAGAGCAAACTGATGGTCAATGACCTTTGGCTTTAGTTTTTGGGTCTTGAGATGGGATGCTTCTTTGTAACAAAATGGAGATAACTATGTTCACTATACAGTTATTTTATCAACTGTTGGTTCATTTGTTTCTCCATTTATTCAAGAAATATATATTGGTGCCTTTTGTGTGCCAGGGCTGGTCTAGATGCTAGGACGCAGCAGTAAATAATACAGATGGCACATTATATCTTTCTCTCAAGTGGAGAGGGAGATGTATTAGTCAGGATTCTCCAGAGTAACAGAACCAATAGGCTGTGTTTATTATAAGGAATTGGCTCATGTGACTACGGTGGCTGACAAGTCCCAAGGTCTGCAATCTTGCTCGCTGGAGACTCAGAAGATCCAATGGTGTAATTCCTTCCAGTGTGAAGATGGGGAGGCTCAAGAATCAGGAAGAGCCAATGATGTTTCAATTTGAGTCTGAAGGCCAGAAACAAAACAAAACAAAACAAAACAAGACAAAACAAAACAAAAAAACAAAACACCCAATGTCCCAGCTTGAAGGCTGTCAGTAAGAATTCTCTCCTACTCGGGAGGGGGAGAATCAGCCTTTTTGTTCTGTTCAGGCCTCCGACAGACTGGATGAGGCCCACACACATTAGGGAGGGCAATCTGTTTTACTCAGTCTCTAATTCAAATGTTATCTCTTCTAGAAACACTCTCAGAAACACACCTGGGATAATATTTGACCAAATATCTGGACACCCTGTGGTACAGTCAGGTTGACACATGAAACTAATCATCACAGGGGAGACAGACAAAGAACAATAATTATAATAAATAACCAAATTTTATAGTATGTTCAGTGTCAAAAGCCACTGGGTTAAAAGGTAGAATAGAATGAGGAGGATCAGAAATATACATGAAGGGTGGGTTACAATTTAAAACAGAATGGCTAGTGCAGGTCTCATTGGGACAGAAGGTGACATTTAAATAAATATTTGGAAGTAGTGCTACCCATGTAGACAACTGGGGGAAGGGCTTCCCAGACATAGGAAATCACCGTTGCGAAGATCCCAAGGCTGGAATGTGTCTCTGATGTTCAAGGAATAGCTGGCAGACCAATGTAGCTGGAATGGAGAAAGTGAGGGCAAAGGGCTGGCATTCAAGGTCTGAGAGGAAATGGCAGGGCATAAGGGTACTGATCACATAGGTTGTTGAAAGGGCTTTGGCTTTTATCCTGAATGAACGGGAGCTCACCACAGAGTTCTGAGCAAAGGAGTGACATGATGTGGCTCTTCTTTTCTAAGAATTGCTCTGGCTGCTGTATGGAGAATAGGTTATTGAGGATGATGGATAAATGCAGAGCCAGTATTGCTATGGCAATAACTCGGATGAGACATGAGGTAGTTAGGGCCAGGGTGAATGTAGTAGAGATTGTGAGAAGTAGATTCCAGACTGGAAGTGGGGTGTCAGAGCAAATGAAGAGTCAAAAATAATTCCTTGGCTTCTGACCTAAGCAACTAGAAGGATGGTGCCATCATCAACTGAGAAGAGAAAGGGCAGAAGGGGCAGGTCTTAGCAAAAAGATCAGGTGCTCTGGATTTAGAAACCTTTTGGGCTACCCTTAACCAAGCTTCCCTGCAGTACAGCTGTTGATGTCCTTGTTTTTCTTCCCCCTCAGCTCAGTCCCTTTCTGGTCTTCATTCTTCAGTTTGCTTTTGCTTGGGAGCATCTTCTCATATTTCCAACCCAGTACACGCAATGCATCAATGTGCTGTACACCCCTGTATTCACGACAGTTCAGATACAGTTAGGTGCAACAACACAATGTATAAAATGTTCCTCACCTACGAGGATGGTGCTTTTGGCCCTCCATCAGACAGGGGTGAGCTCTGTGTTGTTTCTCTCCTGAGGATGACTTGTGCTGAGTCATCCACTCTGACCAACAGCAAAAGTTTGTGAGACAGCCAGCCTGGATTATGGGTATAGTCTGTGGTTGGCGGTAAAATTATTTTTGTTAATTTCCCAGGTCAATTACTCATTATATCCGGAAACTAGCTGGTCTGTAGAGAGAAAAACCTTTGGAATGGCTTCATCTACCATATTTTAACACACTGAGAGAGAGTAGATAGAGGTGCACTACTTAAAATGGTTGATTTGCATTATGTGAGTAAATGCTGGTGGTCTAGCTTGCATTTTTATACTAAACACAGTGCTTGCCACGTAACAGGTGAATGAATGAACAAACGAATGAATACACAAACTAATGTTGAAGTGATATATAAAAATGAAGCTTCTGAGAAGTCAGATGTGATCTGGACAGCAGATATAAAATGTACTATTTAAAGATGACAATAGTCTATCTTGTCTTGAAACTTATTTTTTTAATCTATACATGAACAAAATGATCAGATATTTTCTTTTATATCCTTCTCCTCTGTTTTCCTTCATAAATATTTATTTTCTGCCTGATATCCACTAACTCTGACCTCATCATGTTTTCTTGTTCTTTTTATCTGTTAAATGTTTATTGAGCACATACTAGGTGCCAGGCATAGTCTAGGAACTTTCTCATTTGAGTGAGAAAAAAAGGACTTCCTTGTGAGATTTACATGCAGCAAACAAACAGAGAATAAACAGCAAACACATTAAATATATCAGACTATGGAAAAAAGGAGTGAAGCAGTACAGAGGGGTCAGAGGTGCCAGGGAGTTTTTATTAATGTAAAAAGGCTTATCTGAGAATATTTGGCTGACTAAAATATTTGACTGAACATTTGGTTGAAGCCGTTTGATCCAGCCAGCCTGTCACATGCTAGCAGCTGATCAAAACGGAGCATGGAACATCAATGAGGAGAAATCAGGAAGTGGACAGGGATAAAAGCTGCTTTTGCCCCCAACTAGCTGACCTGAATTCAGCTGCGCATAGGCTAGCGTTCACTTTCAATTCCAGACACGCTGGACGTTGGCACGCAGTGCAGGATAATATGCTTGCTGCTGATTTGCATCACAGAATAAAATCTGCCAGCTGCAGTCTCAAGTAACCACTTGATCCCTCTGGTGTCTTACCAATCTTATTTTTCTCCTTTAGTTACCTTGCCTCAGCTCTGGGTCTTCCTGACCTCCAACTCATAGACTTACTTTATTAAACAGACTTAATGTATTGGGTTTTTTTTTTTAGTGGCCCCAAAATACAAAATCAAAATACCAATACATGCACACTACCGATAACAAACATCATAAGAAGTTGGTAAATTCGTAGGGAGGAAAAATATACAGCCATTTTCCATTGTTGGTTTTTGATTTCTCTGAATTTCTAAGATGTACCTTTCCAGCATCACATAACAGAGCTGCAAGGCACAAAATACAGTTCCTGCAAAGGAAAAGGCCAATAAGGTCAAATCCTTTCCTTCCTTCTGGCACATTAAGTGCTCCTTCCAGAATAAACATAGGGACAGGCTAGGGCCAAGAACCGCTGAGCTGAGCAGGCAATAAGATTTATTTGGTCCTTATCAGCAGGCCATTCTAGGAAGCCCACAAAATCTGCAAGAGCCTCTAGGATGAGTATCATCTGACGATCACATTGGGGGAAGGGAGGAAATGAACATTTATTGACTGCCTACTACAAATCAGGCACTGTACTTTATATCCTATATATCATGTAAATACCACAAAACCTTGGAAAGGTTGGCATTATTATTTCTGTTTTATAAATTAGCGAACAAGGCCAAGAAATCCTTAGTAACTTACCCAAGATCATCTGGCTAGAACTGGGATTGGACCCAGATATATCTGACTTTCAAAGCTTATACCCTTAGGCATAACAACAAAAGTACTGGCTTTGGAGTACAAAATATCTGGGTTTAAACCACGTTTCACACTAGTCCGAGTTCCGGTATTCTCCTATAAAATGAATAATGCTCACCCATAAGATGATTATGTAGATAATATGCACATAATGTCTGACACATAACGGAGGCCTAAAAGTGGTAGCTGTTATTATTATTGTAATTGTTCAAGCAATTTCACTGGTCTCAGATGCTGAAGAAAAAGTATGTCACTGACAGCTGGACAAAATGGAATTGCTGCTCTGTTAAATGTCATAGTTGATAAAAGAACGGAGAACACAGTGCCCACGACACACAGTCAGAAGGACAGGCTCACCATGCCAGCCCCCTTGAAGAGTGGATGCTAGGTCATCTCTTTTTCAGAATCTCAGACAACTTAGTTACGTGTCCCTGGAACATACTAGATGTGGAAGAGCACAGATGGGGAACCCTGACAATCTCTGGAGCACTGGGGGACAGTCCTTGGAAAAGGCTGCTTACACTTAGCACAAGGGTATTGGAAGAAACCCAGGACCAGAAACTTAACTTTCTGAGCTACGAGGGTAATAACACCGAGTTTCTAGAAGCTCAAGGCAGAAAAGAGAGCAAAAAGGAACAGATTTGGTAGTACTTGTCCATCCATTCTCTAGGTAGAGCCAAAATATCAGAAGTGATACAGTTATGGCAAATGGGACTGTCTTTTAAGGAGACTGAAAAGCAGAGACTAAAATAGCTTAAAGAAGTGATGTCACTGAGAGCACTGGGGTGGAATGGAGGGGCTCAGGTTCCTCTGGTATACCCAGTGGAGCTAAAGGCATAGGCTGGAGAGTCTGTTCGCATGGGGAAGAGACATGTTGGCAGAAGGGCAGAGCTTACAGCTGACATCCAGCCAAAGGGCACCAGGGCAGCTACACCAGCTGTTAAGGTACTGCAGCACGGTGTCATGATTGGCAAACAGCCACTTTCCAAGCCCTCTGGGCACCCCCTGCTGCGTTGAACCCCTCCAGAACCCCTGGAGATCCCCGTAGTCCAGTCACAGGGTGATGTGTAGCCTAGCAGGAGGCCTCTAGGATCCCACTCCAGGACTGCAATTCTGCTAATTCTGAATGGACCCATGGAGAACCTTAGGGCTACAATCTAAAACTCAGCCCAGGAGAGCTATTGATAATGGCAGGAGCATCTAGTTTAGTAATTTATACCCTATCCAATTTAATGATCGATTTAAAAATCACAAGTATTTTATAACACTCCTTCTTCTAGAAATTCACAGATAACAAATTATATAAACACAGCGTTTTACAGAATTAATATGGTGCCTAATTGTAAAATAAAGGAGAAATAACAGGAAAGTAACTTCAGTATGCAAGTGCTTGGCCACAACGATGCTTGGAAGAAGTGAAATAGTCTCAAATCTGCAACTGCACATAGAATTATGGGGAAAGAGACAGCCACTGATGTGGGCTGACACAGGTGAGTATGTTAGCAACAAGAAGCCTTTCGGAGATATTTAGAGATATGATTTTCTGAAATGGCAAATAACATATGGTAAAGTTCAGAACAAAATAGTGTCATCTTCCCTCAATTTACACTGTAGTTCTATTCCAGGGCAATTCAGGGTATATTAAAACTGTACAAAATTACTATGCATATTTATATGGAACATGGAATGGAATTAGGTTCCAAGCTCAGATGATTCCAAACAGTTTTTTCACCTACATGAGTACCTAGTAGGATATGGAAATTCTATGTGTTGCTGGGCTTCTGGTATCTGTGACCACTGCTCACCAAATGCCAGGAGCATCTGATAACCAAAAAAGACCCTCAGAAACTTCCAAAGTACCCTTTTGGAGAGTGGCAACGCCTGTGGAGAGCCCTAAATCTGGCTAAGTAAATGAAACCACTATCATGATTGACCTACTGGATTGCGAACTCCAGGAGGACAGGTTATTTTGCTCACTGCAGTTTTCCCAGTCTGTAGTCCAGGATCTGGTAAATCAGAATCTCAGCTAATGTTTTTTAAATGAGAGAATGAATGCAAAGTCCTAGCAAAGGGCAAGGCAACATATTTCAAGGAGGTAATCTCAGCAGTCTGGCAGAGACATGTGTGGAAGATTCTAGTAAAAGCTGAACTTGCCAGTGGTGGTAGGTGACACTGAGTGATGCCAACTGTGGGACATTCAGTCATTCAATACCCATTCAGGCACCATGTGGGACCCTGAGGACTTAACACTGTCACCTGTTGAAAACAGTACTGAATAGTAGTTACTGCATTGTTGATTTTCTTTGAAGGCAATTTCTCTTGTGGCTCACTGTGGTCATCTGATTTATGCATTTTAGAATGAACATTAATTTCTAGTCTTTCTGGTGGAGGTGTTTCCCTGTGTTTGTAGGAGTGAGCACAGGCAAAAGATGTGTGTCAACTGCTAGTGGTAGAATGTCCTGTTGGCTACAGAGCCCTCTGGCATAGGGGGCAGCACAATGGAGTTTCCACACACAATGGACATCAGAGTCAATCTTGGGTTTTGGTCTTGACTCTGCCCCTACTAACAGAGAGAGTAATATCCACCTCATGGAATAGATTTGAAGCAAGTGCTTCAAGATCATGAAACCCTTAGACGTTTAGAGCAGCAGACCCCAATCTTTTTGGCAGATAATTTTTCGAAAGACCAGGGGGTGAGGGAGGGATGGTTTTGGGATGATTCAAGTGCATTACATTTATTGTGCACTTTATTTCTATTAGTATTACGTGGTAATATATAATGAAATAATTATACCACTCACCATAATGCAGAATCAGTGGGAGCCCTGAGCTTGTTTTCCTGCAACTAGATGGTCTCACATGGGGGTTTTGGGAGAGTTGCCCAGGCTTGTCTTGAACTCCTGGGCTCAGGCAATCTTCCCAACTCGGACCCCAAAAGTGTGGGAATTACAGGTGTGAGCCATCATGCCTGGTCCCTGCAAGAGTTTTGAGCAGAACAGTGGCCTGATGGGAAGTTTAGAGTGACCAACCTGGCAGGGAGGAGGGAGTCAGAGGAAGGGGCAGGGGGACAGCACCAAGTCAGAGCAGACATCAGTCAGAGGTGTTTCTTGGGGGCTGGATAAGGGGCCATTGTGAAGGGGATGGGGAGACAGGGGCAGATGTGGGAGGCAGGTAGAGGCAGAGCTTACCACGAGCATGAGGATGACTTCTGTTTTTTTTCTGCGGTGTCTTCAGCACCACTCACGTAGTAGGCACTCAGGAATTAAGGGCTAAGCTAATGAGTGAAGTGAGTATGAAAAGTGATGGCAGAGGGGAATGTGAAGGATAATTTCGAGGTTCCTTGTTTGGTGGCTGCTATTTAAAATGGTAACTGCCTCCTGTCAAGGTCATCAAAGAAAACCGCAGGGCTCCAAGAGCAGATCAGACATGGCCGGGCCCTCCGGTTTGGCTCAGTCTGAAAGCAGGGGTGACATCGAGAATATGCTGCACAAGGATTTCCAGATATCCTGGCATATCTACAGAATGAGGACAAGAAAACATTTTTAGATCCCTAGACTTTTTTTTTTTTTTTTTTGAGTCAAGGTCTCTGTTATCCAGGCTAGAGTGCAGTGGCACAATCATGGCTCACTGCAGCCTCGACCTCCTAGGCTCAGGCAATCCTCCTGCCTCAGTCTCCCAAGTAGGCTGTGTCACCACAATTGACTAATTTTTTAATTTGTTTGTAGAGACAAGGTCAGACTGGTCTTGAACCCCTAGGCTCAAGCAATCCTCCTGCTTCGGCTTCCCAAAGTGCTGGGATTACAGGCATGAGCCACTGTACTGGCTGATCCCTAGCCTTTACTGATTTCTTCGATGGTATTTTGAGGCTGATTTCTACACTTGATCTTAGTCAAAGGACCGAGAAGTAATTGAGGCTGACTTCTAAAAAGCACTCTTGCTCTTTTTATGGTATTTTGGCCATGCCTAAATATCGCCAGTTATTCATCTAGATTTTTCCCTTGAGAAAACTTAAATTCAGCTTAAATTATCAACAGTCACAATGTTCTGGAGTTCTACTTTCTATTACTTTGTAGGATTTTTAAATTTCCTTTTTTTTAAGAGATGGAGGTCTGACTCTGTTGCTCAGGCTGAACTCAAGCTCCTGGGTCCAAGAGATTTTCCTGCCTCAGTTTTCCAAGTAGCTGGGATTTGGGAAGATGCATGCCACCACGCCTGACTTATTTCACTGGTTTTTAGAACACATTTGGCCACCAACATAGGCGACTATTGTATATGAAGGACTTTAGGTTTCCAGAATCAGTATGCTAAATGTTGCTGCTTCACCCCTTGAGAGTTCTGGTGCTGTGGATTGTGGGGTACAGCACTCTTGACAGGGTGTCCTTCCACTCATTCCTACCTCATCCCTCCCGCTCCTTAGAAGCCTCGACCAAGTGGTGGCCTGGCAGAGCCTGCTGTGGGGATGTAGTTTAAGGGCTACTTGTGCCGAAGGCTCTTAGGCTTCTCTGGTTTCCTGACAATGAAGGGAAAGCCATTGAAATAGGGAATGGGAGGCAAGCCCGGGAAGACCTGGTTGGCATTTAGATTTTCCTTTGAAAATGCATATACTTTGTGGAAAACCTCTTCAATCATTACTAGCCCCTCTAGTTATCAGATAACTCTTTCCCAGGGTCAGTGGAAACCAGCCCAGAGTAATAAGGGGCTGACAAGATAGGAGGATGAGTGGGTGGGAGGTGGGGGCTGGCATGACAGGAAAGGGTGCTGTTCAGGAGGGTGAGGCCCAAGGTCACCCTTCCCATTGTTCCTGCCTTGTCCTAGACTTGATCCTCAGAATCAGCTCTCTTGCTACCGTGGGCCAGGGTGTCCCTGGTTAACAAGGCTGGCTTGGGGAAAGTTGGGTGGCACCAGTAACCAGAGGCTTGTGCTCCAGGCTGGGAAAAGCCAAGTTGATCACTGCAGGTCCCTGGCCAGCTCCGTAATGAAACATCCGCAGGCTCTGATCTCTCCATCTGTACATGGAGTATAATATTACTACCTTTGTGCTCTAGTGTGACATTGTGAAAATTAACTAACAGGTGATAAGGGAATTTTGAGATTCTTGAATTAAGAGGTCCCTCATAAATATTCACATAAAACACCATCAGTACTTATACCATTTATATTAGGACTGGAAAAACAAAAAACAAAACAAGACAAAAAACCCAGAGGACTGGGAATTGACATATTTTACTCTTTCTGTGATTCTACTTATCTCAAATTCTCTCTCCCTGGAAGGTCCCAACTTCACAAAACAGATATTGTCCTGTCTATATTGGCTCTCTCACTGTGAGCAGAGAAATCTGATAATAGTGTGTAAGTCTTGCATTTTGGATTCATTTAAGAGAATCATCATATTATACCTATAAAGAGTGATTTTATTTTTATTATTATTTTTTTAAGAATGATTTTCAAAGACAGCGAAAGAAAACCTCATTGGGTTAAGAAGAGATTGTGGCCAGGACGTGGATTCCGAGACAATGACACAATGCATCTTTCATCTGTAATAGAAACAGCCCGGGTGTCCAAGGCAGCTGCCGAATGGTCTCAAGACCATTTTCTCTACTAGGTTTTCTTCCCCAAGACAAATCTGCCACTGTTAGATTTCCTGGTCAGTCACCTATGTGTTGCCTGCATGGACCCCAGTTCCACACAAACACTGCCCCAGACTTGACTGACACACCACACATGCTCAGCCCCATATGTGGCCTGCTTGGTTTTTCAATTTGTAAACCGCCTAGGAAACATGTTAGATAGAGATGAAAAGTAAGGTGTTTACAAACTGGCAATGAAATATGATATTTATCCTGTCAGCTGAAATGAGCCTGACAGATGTATTTTTTTGTTAAAATTAAAATTGTGAGCCCTATCACATTACCCTCGGCGATGCCGCCAGATGCACAGCGTATGCCTAACAAAGAAGCACCCCGGTGGTCATTTGAGCTAGGCTACAGGTTCCAACAATTCATTACACGGGAGCTCGTTGCAAGGCCCTGCCTGAGAGGAGGGCCCCACCCAAGCAGTGAATACTCAGAAGCAGACTGGCAAAAATGGTATAGAAATCATCCTTGAGCTGGGCTCGGTGGCTCAGCCTGTAATCCCGCGCCTTTGGGAGGCTGAGGTGAGTGGATTGCCTGAGCCCGCGGGTTCGAGACCCGCTTGGGCAGCGATACCTCATCTCTACAATAAAGCAAAAAATCAGCCGAGCATGGTAGCACGTGCCTGTAATTCCGGCTACTCGGAAGGCTGAGGTGGAAGGATCGCCGGAGCCCAGCAGGTCGAGGCTGCGGTGGCCGGGAGCGGCCACTGCACTCTAGTCTGGGTAACAGAGTGAGACTCCAACTCAAAAAAAAAAAAAAAAAAAAAAGAAAAGAAATCATCCTTTTCTATCCTTCTCTGCCCACAAATAAACTTGCTATTGGGGAAGAGCTCTGGAGAGAAAATGGAGCCCATCATCTCTGATTTTGGTCTATGAAAGTGGTTCTTACCTCAGGCTAGCTGACTAAGAACATGAGCCTGGGAATGTATCCGTCCTCCACTGTGCCCTCTGGGACTCCTCTTTCCACTGGACCCACACAATTCCAAGCAGGAGTTACCAGAAACAAATAGCAGACCACAGGAGAGAATGTGCAGGGCTATTTTCTAGGGTAAGCTCCTCTGGGCCTTTTTTTTTTTTTTTTTAGAGTCCTCTTGCACAGAGTATATGAGCATGATCCACCTTTCTTATCATTGGACAAAGAGCTGGTGGTTCCTAGTGTGAAAGCAACATTGCCAGCAATGCCAGGAAGAGAAATCTCTGAACAGCCCTTATGGCTGGACTTCTGAAGGGCTTTGTGGCATAGTGGTGGAGCTGGGCATGTGAGAATGTGATCAACAGGGGACTTGGAGTTCTATGAGGGTTTGAATTCCCATCCTTTCATACCCTCCCTCTAGGGACCTGTACTTGGTTCTTTGCCATAAGGGCCTAAGCCCCACCTCATCACATTGTGGGAATGAATCTCAAGCCAATTGTGTCCTCTGTAATCACTTTATCTGCACCCTGAGGAGCTATTCTGCCCTGGGTAAGTCTCCTAGAGTGTGGCAGAGTGTGCATCAACAATGTCTTTCCTTCACATTTATGTGAGCTCCACATGTGTACATGGCATCTGAGGAAGGCACCACGACTTTCAGAAGATTGTCCATAAAAATTAGAAGGAAACAACAGAGAAAAAGACAGGAAGAAAGGAAGGAAGGAGGGAAAGAAAAGTGCTGGATGCTGTCTATGGGTACCACGGACTCTTGAGAAGGAGTTTTACAGATGGTAATACTTCCTTGTATTATCATCTGTAAATTATCTGAAATAAAGAAATAAGACAATAAATAAATCAAACAAGTAGGTCATACCGCAGTTGGGTGGGTCCCTAATCCTATGTGACTGGTGTCCTTATGAAAAAGGGAAGCTGGGACGCAGAGACAGACACACAGGGAGAAGCAATGTGAACACAAGACAGAGATGAAAGTGATATGTGTACAGGTCAAGAAACACCAGCTTGCCAACAAACCACCAGAAGCCAAGGAGAGGCCTGGAAGACATACTTCTCTAGGGCCTTCTGAGGGAGCATGGTCCTGCCCATACCTTGACCTCCAGAACTGTGAGAGAATACTTTTGCTGTTTAAGTCACTCATTTGTGTTATTTTGTAACAGCAGCCCTAACAAACAAATACATCTAGGAAACAGAATAAGAAAACTCAAGCTTTGTGGGATAGGAAAGAAAGGATTGTGATGAGCACAAAACTAGGGACTGAAATAACAGAAAATTTACTCCACTGAAATAGAATTTTGGCACGGACAGCATGAGAAGCTAGAGAAAGTCACTCAGGGCGAGTGACGACTTCTGCCCAAATGTCCCTCCATGTGCTTGTCTACCACTTTAGAAAACTGCAAAGACAAAAGTAAAGCTTTAACGGATCCCAAGCAAGGAAAGTTGGTATCTAATGACATGGGATAATAATTTAGATTTCTTTCCTTAGACTTTGGAGGAGAAAGGTGTAAGTTGAAAGCTATGACAACGCCAAAAGAAAGTACTTGATCAGGGTCACTTTGCTCTTTGAAGGCAGAGGAGGATATTTTCAGACTTGGAACATCAACCACTTAAAAATAAAAACATTGGGTCACAAAGACATATACTATAATGGCTTTGTAGAAAACAATTAAAGCTAGATAGAGACTTAGGGACATCTTTGAGAAACAAATGAATTAGCGTGTTAAGCGAGGATTAATAGAATATAATGAAAATGGTTAGTAAATTAGCAAATAAATCTTGGAACTATCAGATATTAGCAGAACCTCAAAAGGAACTCAGATAATAACTTCAAATAATGAATAGTTGAAGAGGAAAAATAGATTCCTTATGTTTCCAGGAAGAGAATCAAAGTTTATTTAGTTAATAGAAATAAATAGAAGCAATTAAAATGGCTTTTCTAAAATACAACAATGTTAAAATGTTAATGTTAGACCACTTCAGGTTATCTTTTGGCCTAACTAAAAAAGAAATAGAGTTTAAAATCCACCACAGAAACCACAGAAGTAAAAAGAGAAAGCAAGAAATGACTACAATAAAGATAAATTTACTTGGGCTTAAGGATAAATAATATATCAAAGAGTAAATGTGAACAGCCTAAACTTGTTTATTAAAAAAAAAACTTGAATGAATTAAAAAATAAAATTCAACAATCTGTTTAAAAGAAATATATTTAGCACCAATTCATTCTGGTAGTGGGATGGGGGAGAACTGTCTGAACCTTAACCTGCTTGTGTGAATACCAGAGCAAAGATACTTTAGCCTCCTCTGTTTGTTAGCCATAATTTATCGTGCATGCACCCTGGCTGTCTTGCAAGACACACTTCAAGAAGCCCCTTCCCAGCCAGGTGCAGTGGCTCATGCTTGTAAGCCCAGCACTCTGGAAGGCAGAGGCTAGAGGACTGCCAGCGCTCAGGGGTTCAAGACTGGTCTGGGCAGCAGGGCAAGACCTCATCTCTACAATAAGTAAAAAAATTAGCTGGGTGTGGTGGCATGCGCCTGTAGTTCCAACTACTTGGTAGGCTGAAGCAGAGGAATCGCCTGAAGCAGCAGGTCAAGGCTGTGGTGGCCATGAGCATGCCAGTGCACTCCAGCCTGGGTGGCAGAGTAAGACCCCAACTAAAAAAAAAAAAAAAAGACCTTTTCATCTGATGTGTTCTCAACTCCCCAATTCCTATGCAGTATTCAGGATTGCTATCTAGGGGTACCTCTCAGCTCAGCATTTATTACAATGTACCATGTGTAGGTTTACCTTTTATCTTTGAGGTTTTAGAAAAAGCAATTCTTGGTGTCTCCAAGTTCAGCTAATCAAACTACAAAATAGGATGTATTTGTTAAAATGAAAAATACATGGATTAGGAAGAGGAGTGTGGACATTGTAGGACCGTCATTCCTTTGCATGAGCAAAGACACACAGGTATGGAAGCATACGTGTTCAGAGAACTTAGGTTGGCCAATGTGATAGGGATGCTGGATATGTTGTGGGGGAGAAGATGCAGATGCTGAAACAGTAAGCTGCAAAGGGGCTTTGAATGTTATCCTCTGCAGTCTGGAATTGACAGCACAGGCAAGGGAAAAAGCAAGACAGCTGATTTGTTTTGTTTTTGTTTGTTTGTCTTATTTTGTAACAACAGCTATGGTAAGAAAACAGAGGACAGACTGGAGGGGAAGAAGCTTTAAGGCAGAGACTAGTTTAAGAGACCATGCTACAGTATCTGTCTTTTCTTTACTTCACGTTGTCTAAAAAACAAAAAAGACATCTCTTTCTCTCTCCCTTTCCTTCTCTCTTCTTTTCTCTTCTCTTTTCCCCCCTCCTTTCTTCTTTTTCCCCTCCTGTCTTCCTCCCTCCTTGCCTATCTTCCCTCTTTCATTTTTACTTCCTTCTTCTTCTTCCTGTCCTCCCTCTCATCTTTCCTTCCTTTCAAGATGAAAGAAAACGAGAATGGAAGAAAGGTTTCGGATCGCATCGATGCTCATGGTCAGGGCGTCATCAGGACTTGGAGACTGACAGGATGTCAAGGTTCCTGAAGAAAAAGGAGTCCAGAGGACTTAGGAATTCTAGTTCAAGTGGCTCAGGGTTCCATCAGATGAGAGAAGTAATGAGAAGGGAGAACAGCTTGGGACCCAGGTGTGTGTATGGTTTCTACACATACTGCATTTGAGCTCTAAGGGATATACAGGCCCAGGGGCGTGGAGCAAGAGCCTTCAGTCTGGGGATGTACAGCGGACAGTATGAGCAGACGAGTAATTGATGTCACCACGGAAATGGATGAAACTGGGGAGAGACCAGGTTCGATGAAATCCTCTTCTGATGACAAAGAATGAAATCTTAAAGGAATATGTACATAAAAGGTAGAGAAAAGAAGTCAGAGAAAGAAATGAAACAGGCAACTTAGGATAGTTTCATTATGCAAAGGAAAGAAAAACTTTGAGGAGGGTAATGTTCAGGGCTAACCATTCTTTAAGGAGGTTGACTGAAATGAGGACAACTAGGAAGACAGCAAGGCACTAGGGAAGTCTTTTTTGGTCAAATGACAAGGAAGGAAGACAAATGACAGGAGATTAAAAAGTGACAGGGAAGTGAGGACATGAGACCAGGGAGGACAGAGTGTTCCTAGGAAGTTGAGCAGTGAAGGGGAGGATAGACATGGCTTAGATGGTCAGAGTTGTTCTTTTTTTTTTTTTTAGAGAGAAGCCTAATTTGGCTTGTAGACTAAATAGAAGGAACCAGTAGGGAGAAAAAGAAAGGAATTATTGATTAGATAAGGGTCTGGAGAAGGTAAAAGGAGGTCACATCAACCACACAAATAGGTATACTTACAATGTTATCAGACTTAAAAAAGAATTCTGCATAAAAAGCAACTGAAGGGGTCACCATAGGATTGCCATAGATATAAAACAGTAAATGTTTATGCCCCAAGCAACACACAAAATATATATATGAAAAGTGGGAAAGATATAGGAAATAAAATTAGTAATGACACAATTTAAAACTCTGCTTAGGACATGCCTATACAAATAAAGAATGGAGGCAAAGTTGAAAATTGCAATAATCAAGGAAAAATGAACAGAAACATGAAGCGATTTAAGTGATAGAATTAAATTTTAATCACAGTTTCTATTCAAGAAAAATAGATCTTTCCCCAAAATTAATCACATGCAAAAAAAGGGGGGGAACCTCACCAAATTAAGGAGATATTGAGGTGGAAAATCTTAGCTTTCAATATGTTTGCTCTTATTGAGATAGGTAATGTTTCTGTGCTCTATTCCTTATCTACATGGGAATAACATTTTTTCAACGCCAATCCATAGGTCAGGAGATGATTATATGGAGGCCTTTCACAATGATCTTGTTGAGTCTGAGTCCCTCTTTGCATCCCGTAAGTATGGAGGAAGACCCTCTTTCAGAAGCCCTGAGATTCATTACTGTAAAAAGTGACTGGGGTTGACAAACAGAAAGACAAGAGGAGATTCTCAGAGACTCATTTAATAAGTGATCTTGGGAACAGGCACTCATCATCCTAAATATCTAGGGTCTGGCTGATTCTGGATGGTTGATTCATTTTGTCTCTTGCTGAGCACTTATTATGAGCACTGAATATAGGGCTGGGCATTCATTGCTCAGATGTGCTGAATAATCACTTTCTATTATATTGACCCCTCCCTAGTTTTTACTTGTATTCATTTAAGTAATTATTCATTATCTATGATAACAGTTACATTGATTTGGAGCCAGGGACAACATAAAAGCATCAAGAGACAATGTAGGGGAAGCAACTAAGTTTGGGGTAACCTGACTAAAAATAAAGGTACAAAGATAAGTCAAGAAAATTAAAGCAACCGGATGACATGCAACAGTGCAGGCAGTCCTGAATTTCACAGTTCCACTCCTTCAATCCACGCCTTATTATTAATCAACACCTACACTTTGCTCTCCCCACCTTGGAGGCTGCAAATGATGGATAAGGACTCAAAGAAGAAAATAAGACCAACGTGTTTCCAAGTATTGTGCTAAGAAGTTCTGAGGTGCATAGCCACATGATCACCTTGTAACTCCCTCCCTCACTTCTAATTGATAAACCACAGGGATAGAACTATCCTTCTCAATCCTCTCTCACATGCTCCCCTGTTGTCTTGTATATCTCCTTTTCCCATTTAAGCCTTGGGAGTTGGAAGAACAAAGGAAAGTTGACTGAGAAGACCACAGCTAAGAGACTCCTCCCCAAGGCACTCTTGGCTACAGCCTGTGAATATTGTGATTCTTTGGTTGCTACTTTTGAAAGGATAATTCAATCTCAAGCACAATATTAGAAAATTACAGAGAATTATTTTGAACATCTCTGTCCAGACCGTAGAAATGTTGTCAAGAGAGAAAAAGAAAAGGCAAGAGTTCTAACTTTCTCACAAAAAAATATCTTAAAGATGGTGGTGGTCCAGTACTTTTCCACACAAAAACCTTTCAAATTCTAAAAAGTCAAGTAAAATTATTATTGATTATTATATTTTCTATGGCTATCATCAGTTTCAGATAGATAAGTTATGATATATACGTTTTAATGAGCTGTATATGCAGTTAGAATTCATTAGGCACTCTTATAATCAACATGAACATATTTATAACCACTTTACATGACTTGGAGCCACATTTTCCCATCTAAAATAATTATAAAGGTTTTAGTTATATCTTGGTTTTTATGATGTATAGTTTGTCCTGTCGTGCTTAATTTGCTGTCAAGCTGATAAAATATGAAGTTTCAAATTATAACCCTGTTCCTCTGGGAAAATATAATCCAATTATGACTTTCCAAGAGGAATCCTGTGCACATGCAACTAGATGATATTCAGCCAAAGAAAATGATGGAACTCCTGTTGTTCGAGTCATTTAAATCCAATTTGTGTGATGTGTTGGTCATTATTCTATATAGAGAATCCATCTGCATAGAGATAGGATAAACCCTGAAGTTCCTCTGCACTGTAGTTTCTGTGGTTCAAACTGTATAATTACCACCTTCAGAGGACTGACGTTGGACATTCACAACAATTTCACTGCCTCAAGAAAGTAACGTTTTCCACAATTTACATGAAAACTTTGCACAGGGAAGAATCCATCTAATTGGAACATTTTTCAGCAGCATTTAAATATCAGGCCAGCTGGATCTCCACAGCCCATGTGAATTTAATCAGCACATTCTTCCCAGAACCTATATTCTATAATCATTGAATGCTTGGGCTACATCTGTCACCCAAATCTGGTTGCCATCATTTCTCATCGTTAGCTCCACACATCCAGAAATGAACCATTCTGTGGTATCCTCAAAGGTATTCATTTTGTAAAAGGGGACAAAAGAGAAACGAACCTTTGAAATGAAATGCCTTACTAACACCATATTGCTTGTTCTTCCTCTAATCTTCCCTTTTCTCATAAGGAATACTCTTTCAAGGGTAATCTATGTGGCTGACCCATGACTTACATTTTACCAGTTATGCTGACAATTGATAACTTGGTCCTTACCAAATACACCTCAAGTTCTTTTTCAGTAAAAAATAATAGTATCACAAAATAAAAATGTCCTTTCACTCTACTTCCTGCCTTGTGCCACTGTCATTTATTGGCCCAGCTTTTATTCCTCAAACAAACCAAAAGTGATTAGAAGTATAAGCCTCTCTTTTTTATCAAACTTGGCAACCAATAGAATAACATTAAGAACACAATATGTCATAAAAGCAATGGCACATCAACTCTAAAGATCCTTGAAGCTCTTAGACTCTTGTTGAGAGGACGGAAAATATGCACACAAAAAATCACAGTAGGATGATTCTAAAATAAGGCATAAACAGGCTACTGGCGGTTTGACAGAGATTACGCCACAGGTGCTGAAAAAGTTCAAATCATTTCACTCAGACCTTATTTTTTCAAAGTATGTTCTGATGAAAATGAAATTATAATAGATATAGATGTGCTAAGTGCTCTGACTCCTATAAAGTAAGCATCCAGCTAATGCTTGGTTAAAAAAAAAGAAGGCCGAAAAATAAATTAATGGAGTTGAAGAGATTAAAGAGGGCTGCAGTATATAAGAGGAACAGGCCTAACAAAAATCTGAAGCCAACACTTACAGGCAAATTTATCTAATAAATGATTCCAGATATGGAAACACTAGTTCTCACAGCAGCTACTCCACCAAAACCTGACAAGAACATTTTTTTCTTGCTTAGTTTATGAAAAGAAATAATCATCAAAGGAGAAGTACATTCTCTAGGTGTTTGCTGCTAGAAACTTAGGTATGAAGTTGCATGGGGAGGGGGAAGGAATTTGGAAAAACAGAAGGAAAAAAAGCATGTGTTTTCTTCTCTCTCTTGATTGGGTTGAGAAATGTTTCTCCTCTTAAATAAACAGGCATCAACAGTCAGGAGAAGGACTAAAAAATGTAAAATGGTGAATTTTGGTCCTTATTATTCTGGCAATGCTGACTTTTTCATGTTTAAAAGTTACGTTTTAAAGTCTCTGGAATGCACAGTGCATTTCAATTAGTTGGGTATACAGCAGTTTGTCTTCTCCTAACAATAATTATATAAAATTTATTTTGGATTATTTGCAATTTTAGTACTTAGGGAAGTGTCTGCATTTTCAATTAAGAGCTAAATATACAAATTAAAAGTACTGCACAGTGAAGCTTAAATCGAGCTCTCACTGGCTGGTACACATAAACACTAATATCAAATGATGGTTTTGTCATGTGATCTATCCCCCAGCACATACAAATATAGAACATGACCATAAAAAGTAACGGACCATGCCCTCTGCTAAGTAATTTATAACAGCGGATCCAGACTGGAATGCCAGCTGGAATTACCTTCTCTTTGCCTGAAGTTTTCTCATATACAGCTTTGTACAGATGAGAGAAGCTATATCCTGCAAAGAGAACCTAAGTTAAGGCTGCTGAAGTGATTAACAAGTAGCAAATATGAATAAAATATGTTTGGCTTTTAAAAAGATTTGTTGAATGACTCAGTGACCTTTTTGTAAATTAATTTTTGATTCAAGTTGTAAGAGTAAAACTTGTAACCCTTACAACATTTTATATCAGAAGGATGGTGGCTAGCAAGCAAATATTTAGTTTCACAGTGAAAAATGATATAGTTGATAATTATTAAGTTAAAAATACAAAGTGATACCAACATTTAACTGAACAGGAGAATGAAAAATTCCCTGGCCAAATAGATACACAGTTTGATCATTTCTGTAGCATTTAGCATTTGCCATCAAGGCAGTCCGAAATTCTAATAAACTTAGTATGAAATAGTTGATAAAACAAAGGATATTATCCTTCTTTATTAACCTTTACCCCCGATAATCTCCCAAATTCCCAGTGTGTGATAACTACCTCACTTCCTTTGGGCAGCCATTCATTATCTAATTCATGTCTTACACAAAGAGAGATGAGCTAATGTGCCTTATCAGATTTAAAAAAAAAAAAAAAGGTCATCATGAGTGATAGTCCAACGGGACAGGATCTTAGCAAATCCTTTCTGCCTCCACAGTCCTGGGTTTCTAAAGACCTATAAAGCTACCAACTCATCGTCACAGCTCACAGGCTCATCCACAGCTTTATGTTGCTAAAGCAAACAGTCTGGGCAGAAGAATGACAGAATTACTCTCCTTTCTGATTACGCCCCTCTCTGCATCCTGATAAACTCATGATTAGCTTTCCTGTTGGGATTCAGCCCCGACTGGGTAGCTTCAGGCTGTCAACTCAAGCAGACCCTGATGATATCACACAAACCACTGCCTCTCCTTCCTTCCCTGAGCTTTGTTATGTGTTAACCAGCATCTCTATCCAGCACCGACAGCAGCCTTCACACGCTAGTCAGGGTGTAAATACAAAGGTAATTTTTGTGCCATGGGAAGCCTCACAGGAAAAGCAAAAGCTTCTTTTTTGCCTCAGTTCTCTTCTGCTACTCAGTAAGTTGCTGGTTACAAAAAGAGCAATCCTGTAGGTCTCAGTAAGCAATCAGTTCTTATCTGCATTACATAGACTATATGTGAGCAGATATTTTAGTTAGACTTAAGCCTATACACTTCTCAGAAATTAAAAGCATATATTGCCTTTGTGTGCTTTTGAGTTGGTAGTGAAGAGAACCAACCCATTTAGCAATATCAATAAGAGCAGAAACGTGCATATTTATGAAATGAGAATATCAAGTTAATTTAAAAAAGGCCATAAAGTGAGTCATTGGTTAGATTCTAAGGTGCTATTCCTTGAAACTGTTGATCTAGACCACTGGGAAATACCACTACTAAATGAAAACATAACTGAGCATGACACAAAGGATGAAAACTTTTCATGTTTTATTTCTCTTACAGTTTTTTCTGTCTTTGAGATAAATGAAAAAATTAAAAATTTAAACATCCATTAAAAATTATTGCTTTTCACATATACTTAGCAGTAATTACTCAATAGGATATTTTCTTGATGCTTTTGTATTAAGAAAAAACCCAATTTTATAGCAATATTTCAAAGTAGACACTTCATTTTACATTAAGAGCAGAATTACTTTATTGCATTATGTTATCTGTCATATGGCCCCTGACAACAGAACTTAGCAGCACTAATCATGGCCAAATCTTTCAAGAAGATTCAGCAGTCCTGATTGAGCAATGCTGTGACATATTCTGGGCATGGACTTAAGAAACACTTGGGAGTTTGGCTTTGTTCATTCGTTTGCTTTTCCTTTATAATTTCCAGACCTGCCACCAGCACCAAGTAATTTACTCACGGCATGCTCTGAGATCAAAGTCACATGACTACTTTATTTACCATTTAAAAAATACTGGACAATAATTTGATACTTTATAGTTATGGTAAAGCATTACAGAGGAAAAAGGATAAACTTACTCTAATTAAAAGAAATTTTGCAATACCACATACATACCTATATCTTTCTATTTATACCCAAGTACAATAAAAATTCAGCGGATAGATTCAAAATTGCTTATCTTTCTACAGATGGTTAGAGAAATAGAGTATTAACTAGAAAAATCCATATGAGTTTTGGGAAAGACAATGCACTTCCATTGAGAGAGATCTCATTTTAGTCAAGCCATGTGACCCCCTCTGGTAGACTGGCTAAATGTTCACTAAATCTGTGAATTCTTCCTTCCAGGCATGCAGGTAGGTTAAATTTCCCAGCCTTCCTTGCAGTTAGAAATGGCCAGGAGACTGAATGCAGGTAAGATGACATACGCCACTTCCAGGCTTGCTCCATAAAACGCTCCCAGAAGTGATTCTGAATTCTCTTTCCCAGCTTAATGGCTAAAGACCTAGAGGAGATGAGTGGCTCCAGATGGAAGAAGACTGGCCCTTGAATAACTATGTACAAGATTATCAATCAAAATACTGCAGCAGACCTTAAGTGAGCAAGGAAAACAAGTTTCCTAGGTTAAGCCTTTGAGATTGACGTCGTTTTGCCCAAGCAGTTCAACAACATTGACTCATACCGAACTCTTCTAATTAATCACCTGGTCCCTGCCTGCTTTTTCTCATTTGATCCTCACAATAACTCTTCAAGGTAGGAACTATTATCTCTGTTTTAGAGATAAGAAAACACGAGCTTAGAAAGTTTAACTGTCTTTCCCAAGTGGGTAACTTGACAAATTGGTTTGGTTAGAGTAGTTCAGTGGAAAGGTACCATGGACTTTACCAGGTTAATTCTCCAGGAGTCATCCAGAAAAAGATAGAAGATTCCCAACCCAGGAGACACAGATGACTTTGTTTTTCTTGCATTTGGATTAGGAGAGCTAAAGAGTAGACGATCTGAGACCCAAGTCCAGGTAGGCCCAAGCCCAAAGTTTCTGCTCTTGACCACCCTCACAGATTAATACGTTTTTATTAAAATCTCAAACATAGTTATGCCCACCAGTAATCTGGATCTCTCATGCTCCTAAATAATTACCTGAAGTCCTAAGATTACTGCCATTAGGCTTTCTTGCTTAGTTTAACACTAACAAATTACTAACAAATTTGATTACTGCTCCATGACTTAGAAAATCCTTACGGAATAAGTGCCAAGAAGAGGACTGTGCTGGGGTGTGCGTATTCACTCAGAGACAGAGGATGGCCAGGAGGAGCCTCTAACCCTCCTTCCCCTTTCAATTTTTCAGACTGTTATAAACAATGAAAGGAAAGAAAATCAGTCTTATATTCCTTGGACTATATTCTATAGTCCAGCACAGGAAGGCACTATTTCCTTTTAAAGTACAAGTTCAAATAAAGACAAGAAAAGGAGAGGGAGGAGGAATACAGAATGAAGACATCCTAGACATTTGATGGAATAAAATCTACAGGGCAGCCAATGACAATAAATCATCTTCTCTGAAGTTGGAAAACTTAGGGTTGGTTTTTTCTCTGTGTACTGGTACAAATTACTTCCATGCAAATACACACAGGCACATATATACACACCCAGATCATTTCATTGTCAGTCTTAGCCATACAGGCAATGCTGGAGAAAATATGGAAAGTATATGGGAGGGCAGGAGAAAGCCTGTTGTACTCATGATCCAATAATTGGGGTTCTCTACCAGCTGGGTGCTTCCCTTCTACTCCTGCAAACTACCCAGGGCTAGGCTGGTGAGCCTTCGATGGGAAACTGCTCTGAAACTCCCCCGGTGTTGGCTTTCTGGGAGGGTGGCACAATCAGGGTGTCAGAGGAGCTGGTCTACTAGAGGTTACATTTTAAGCTCACGTCAGAGTTTTGGGGTCACCCACGGCCAAGATCATTAACGATCATCTTTCTCATCTCTCCCAGGTGATGTGAGATGTTTCTAGGTCAAAAAACACTTGTTCATTTCAACTAAGCAGTTTCTACAGTTTTATGTTGGCACAAAATTCCTATAAATGATTGCAATGTGGCTCGTACATATAGTGTCTGTGAAAAGGACTTTGGACAGTAAATAAAGGAATGGTCTTGATCCTGTGACCGGGTTACTAATATATCACTGCATAATACTTTTTATGTGTGTGAATGGGAAATAACATACTTTCTCTAGACTCACCTGTCGCAAAAGTAAATGAATAGTTGAGCATGCAAGAGTGGGGGCTCCTTGGCTATTTTCCATGTGAGAATCTTTCTATCAACTGGAAGAAGGCAGGCTTGATGAATTGTCACTGAAATTCCTAGATAGGGATACTGTAAGGACTGGGCTGTTCTTTTGCTCAAAGATTATATAAATTACAACAAGAGGACACAAGAAAAGAGCATGAGAAGTTTTGCAAATGTTTTGTAAAGTGTTTTATGTCATGAGCATGTAATAAATTAGTGAGTGGGGTGCTTTTGAATCGCAAGGTGTGACCCATAAGTACATTGTAAAATCAACTCAGTGGGTCATGACCAGCGCAACAGTATGGACTGGAAAAACAAAACAAAACATAGAATGCAGTGCACATGGTAAGAATGGCAATTGTTTTGTGAAACTGGGCGGTGAAGTAAAATATGTTTTTTCTCTGTGGTTCAAGGTTGAAATATTGGAATGCCTTTGTATTAGTGAATGCAAGAGACCTGTTCCTCACTGCCAAAATGAGAAATAAAATCTGAAATTGGATGTCATCGTTGTGAATTAGGGCTGCAGATGAACCCCTTGTCCCGCTTTTGCCAGGGTAGATGAAAGGGTGCAGGTGGAGAAGCTGAGGGGTATAATTTTGTGGCCCATAGCCTTATTTAAAAAAAAAAAATCATGCTTTAGAGTCCAGCAAGAAGGGAATCAAGGCAATCTGATTAGTTTTCTATTGCTATGTAACCATAGTGGCTTAAAACAATATTCATTTATCATCTCAGTTTCTGCAGGTCAGAAATTTGGGCCAACGCAAGCTAGGTTCTCTGCTCAGTGTGAGCAAGAAATAAATCTCTGCTGCTCTAAGTCAGAGCATGTTTGTTACCGCAGCATAACACAGCCTACTTTGATATAGAAATGTTAGGAGAAAAGAACATGAGTTTGATATTTGACTTCAAGAGACTCTATGCCTGTGGGGCTTTTGGGTAGCAATGTCTAAAGTCTTGCTGCTCAAAGTGTGGTGACAGACTTGCACATCAGCATCGCCTGGGAGCTTATTAGAAATACAGACTCTTGGGCTCCACCTGAGACCTACTGAACCAGACTGGGCACTTTCACAAAATCTCCAGGCTATTCAAATGAAGAGTGAGGTTTGAGAAGCAGAGGTCTGGAGACAGCTGGACATGGAATTCTGAAGCACTTGAAATAAATCAGAGTTTGAGGTGTAACAGCGAGAGAAATCTACATACCACAGGTTCCCAAAGTGTGTTTCCTGGACCTGCCACATCCCCACAACGTGGGGACTTTTTACAACCACAGATTCTTGGGGCTCACCCAAGACCTATTGAATTGGAAACCCTGGGAGGCCCAGGAATCTGCGTTTTAACAACCTTTCAGGGGGTTCTAATGAACACTGCAGTTTGGGAACCACTGCTGTGTGCTCATGAGAGTTAACATAACAGCAGTTAATTCTCTCCCTCCTGAAAGAAGGAAGAAAAGAAGACATGGACAGTTATGACATTGTTCCCATGAGAAAATATGATATGCATTATGGTCATCCTCATTATGATGTATCTTCTAGACGCACATCGAAAAGATATAGGTCTGGCCAATGAACTATTTTCACTACTGCGGTGGTGACTTCTCGGATCTGCTTTTCTATTAGGTAGTAATAGGACAGTGCTCTGGGTAAAGAGGAGAGGGAGGGAACAAAAAAGGAGGTGGGTATTATAAGACTGCTCTGTCTTTTGTCTGCCTGATCTTGCTGGGCCTTACTGCACTTGGAGCACTGTGATAAGTGCTACCAGGGACATTTTCAGCACATGCATCTCTGGGAATCAATCTGTCTCCCTTTTGTCAAGAATGTGATAGAGCCGGATCAGTGATTCTCTGATAGAGCCGGGTTGTAATTCCAACAACTTGGGAGGCCGAGATGGGAGGATTGCTTGAGCCCAGGAGTTCGAGACAAGTCTGGACAGTATGGCAGGACCCTGTCTCTAAAAAAATTTAAGAATTAGCTGGGTGTGGTGGTGTGCACCTGTAGCCCCAGCTATTTGGGAGGCTGAGGCGGGAGGATCACTTGAGCACAGGAGTTGGAGCCTGCAGTGAGCCATGAACATAACACTGCAGTCCAGCCTGTGCAACAGAGGGAGTGAGAGTGAGAGAGAGAGATCGATCCTGTCTCTCTAAGGAAAAACAAAACAAAACAATAGAGTAAGAGAGGGAAACTGTAGTTATTACAAGAATCGGCACAGTCACATGCTAAGCCACTTGGCATCCCTGACCGTGGCTTTCTGGGATGCCACAAGCTCAATGCATTCACTCATTTGTTCATTCATTCACATCTTCATCCAATAGTAGTGAGTGTTTTTTTTTTTTACAGCAAGGCCAATGGGGAGGCCTCTTTTTCTGGGCTTGGAGAGGGTCTGAGTAGAGCACCAGCAAGGAAAGTTACAGTTCTTCCTCTACCTGAGACTCTCAGTTGGAACCATCTTTCCTCCTACTTCAATCACAGAAAAGGCAGGTTAAGGCTGAACCTAGAAAGCATCACACTGTGACCACAATGGAATCACACTGTGACCACAGTGTTTCCATCTCTGCAGAACCTCCTCCCTAGGCTATGTGCTAACTCCTCACTTCACACCGAAGGAAGTGATAGATCCATCTCCAGTGAGGGCTGACAGTACCTTGCAAGTTAGAATCACCTGTGGAGCCTGTAGACTTCTCACAGCCAAGGCCACTCCTCAGGCCAATTAAGTCAGAAGCCCTGGGGCGGGACCCAGGCACTGATACTTAAAATTTCCAGGTGATTCCACTAAACAGGCAAGGCTGAGAGTGACTCCTTGCCCTTTATGGAACCTGAAGGTCAAAGTCCTAGATTCCTAGAATTCTCAATTCAACTTTTTCAGTTTCAAGAGTTTGGTTTAGAATTCAAAGTGAGCCGTTATATTTAAGCTATTGTGTCTTAATAAATATTCAGTTTTTAAATTTATATAATTGTTAAGTTTCAAATACAGAATTTTAATCCAAAAGAACATTTTTTTTTGAGTCAGAGTCTTACTCTGTCACCCAGGCTGGAGTACAGTGGCACAATCATGGCTCAATGCAGCCTTGAACTTCTGGGCTCAGGAGATCCTTCTGCCTCATCCTCCTGAGTAGCTGCTATAACAGGCACACAGCCACCACACTTGGCTAATTTTTAAATTTTTTTGTAGAAACAAAGTCTTGCTGTGTTGCCTAGGCTGGTCTCGAACTCCTGGGTTCAAGCAATCCTCCTGCCTTAGCCTCCCAAAGTGCTGAGCCACCACTCCCAGCCTCGAAAGAAAAAAATTTATGTTTTTTTAATTTAAAAAGTATGCTGGATCCACAAGGAATTCAAACTGAAAGGAAAAAAACAAACAGCCCTATTAAAAAGCAAGCAAAAGGTAGGAATACACACTTCCCAAAAGAAGATATGTGAGCAGCCAACAGATACATGAAAAATTGCTCAGCCTCACTAATCATCAAAGAAATGCAAATCAAAACCACACTGAGATATCACCTAACTCCAGTCAGGATGGCCATTGTTAATAACGCAAAAAACAACAGAGGCTAGAGAGGATGAGGAGAAAAGAGAATGCTTCTCCACTGTTGGTGGGAGTGTAGATTAGTACAGCCTCTGTGAAAATAGTGGGACAATTTCTAAAAGATCTAAAAATCAACTTTCCAACCCAGCAACCCCCCTTTCTGGGAAGATACCTGGAGAACTCAAATCACTCTACAAAAAAGACACCTGCATATGTATGTTTATTGCAGCACTATTCACAATAGCAAAAACATGGAAACAACTGTGCTGTCCATCGAAAGTGGACTGGATTTAAAAAATGTGGTACATATACACAATGAAATTTTATGCAGCCATAAAGAAGGACAAACATACGGACTTGGCAGTAACTCGGATGGATTTAGAGTCTGTCATACTCAGTAATCTATCACAGAAACAAAGAACTGAATACTACATGTTCTCACTCACAAGTGGACCCTGAACATTTTATCGTAATACTATAAGAAAGGGATTGTCAGCCGGGCTCGGTGGCTCAGCCTGTAATCCCGCACCTTTGGGAGGCTGAGGTGAGTGGATTGCCTGAGCCCGCAGGTTCGAGACCCGCCTGGGCAGCAAGACCTCATCTCTACAATAAATAAAAAAAAATCAGCCGGGCATGGTAGCGCATGCCTGTAGTTCCGGCTACTTGGAAGGCTGAGGCGGAAGGATCGCTGGAGCCCAGCAGGTCGAGGCTGCGGTGGCCGGGAGCGGCCACTGCACTCCAGTCTGGGCGACAGAGTGAGACTCCAACTCAAAAAAAAAAAAAAAAGAGAAAGAAAAAGAAAGGGATTGTCAGTAGCCGGAAAGTGCCAGGAGAGGGAGGGAGGTGAGGGTACCTGATCCCAAACCAGGTGAAGTGGGGACCAAAGGGAGGTTCAAGCTTCACCTGTACGATGACTACTTATGTACCTAATCCTGAATTGTACCCCACATCTTAAAAAATATATAAACTGGTAGTAGAACCACTTTATAGAGAACAATTTCATTCATTACACAAACAGCATGCTCAAAATGTTGTTATTATGAGCCCTTGGTAGAGAGAACAGTTTTTTGGATAATACAATGTCAGTGGGCGGGTGGGAGGTAGTGGGCCTTGGTTTCGAGAATGGGAAATTTATAGTGGACTGAGAAATGAGAAGGACCTCCACCACTGAACACCACTTTGCTTGTAACATCCGTTCTTATCCTTTTTTCTTCTTGAGTCAGTGGATCACTCTGTTGCCCAGGCTGGAGTACAGGGCACGATCATGGCTCATCGCAGCCTTGATCTCTTGGGTTCAGGTGATCATTCTGCCTGAGCCTCCTGAGTAGCTGGGACTACAGGGACATGCCACCACACCCAGCTAATTTTTTAATTTTTGGTAGAGACAGATTTCGCTATGTTGCCTAGACAGATCTCGAACTCCTGGGCTCAACCAGTTCTCCTGCCTTAGCCTCCCAAATTGCTGGGATTGGGAACCATTGTGCATGGGTCATTTTTTATTCCTTTGTATATTAAAATTTGCTCTGGGCCTTAAATGGCAATGTTATAATAGGTTAAAAACTGTTAAAATTATTATATTGGTAATATTGTTGCAGCTAGCATCAAATCCTCAAACGCCCATGTCTTTAATCTAAGAAATGTTCATCCATCTTCACAGTGGCAGAGAAAGAAGAGGTGGAATATGCCTAAAAATGATAGATGCATGAAGATTCTCTCCAATTTTGGTGCTTTGAGAATGAGAATCCGCAGTATGGCCATCATGTAAGATCTTATTAAAAAGTGGAATCTTAGGGCACATTCCAGGCCCAATGAATCAGAAACTGCAGTGAAACTTCTCAGATCATCCATAAACACAAGGCAATTGAGAAGCAGTGATTTAGCCTATCCTTGCTACTTATAAAATAGGAGCTCATCAAATGCATACATAGAATTTAGAGATGATTTTAGATGTGAACAATCTTTGATAACAAAGCAGCTTAAAGTCGGAACTAAACATCAGTAGTAAACACTTCCTTGACTATAAAATGGTTATGAGACAAGTATTAAAAATAGGGGCCCAGTGCAGTATGTAGGGGACTTAACTGTACAGGCTGAACATGCCTGTACAGGCTCATGCCTATAATTCCAGCATTTTGGGAGGCTGTGTTGGGAAAATCGCTTGAGTCCAGGAGTTGAAGACTAGCCTGGACAACATAGTGAGACCTCATCTCTACAAAAAAAGTGAAAGTAAAAATAAAAATGTAGCCATTTTTTTTAGTTATTAACTTGCAGTCTCAGCTACTCCAGAGGCTGAGGCAGAAGGGCTGCCTGAGTCTGGGAGGTTGAGGCTTCAGTGAGCCGTGATTGTGCCACTGCATTCCAGGCTGTGCGATAGAGTGAGACCCCCAACTCAAAGAAAAGAATAAGATACAGATGATACAAATAGATGGACCTTTGTTACAGCATAAATTTGGTCATAATGATATAGTAGTAGTGAAAAGACAAATATTGCTTTTGCTTTCTGCAAGTGGCATATATTTTCTTTTTTCAAAATGTGTCTACTTAGATTATGAAGATAGAAGAAATATTCTACACCATAACTTGGATTAGAGAAAGAAGCTATATGTACTATAACAAGCCTAATTTTCGGGAGGTCTCTCACAGTAAATGGTTCTGTTGCTTCCTTGTTTTCTGTCTTTCACTACCCATGCCCTAGGCAGTTCTGGCCCTCAGTATACCCTCTTACCTCTTGGGGTTGTTGGTACTGAGAGGCCATCAGAAGGAAAGCCCGCTGGGCCTGGAAAGCACTGTGCACCATTTCTGCCTGGGAACAGAGGAAGACAGCAGTTTCAGTGTTTGAGCTCCGAAACATCGTGACCATATGATCTAGCAATTCCACCTGCAGGTACAAACCCAAGAAAAATGACAACGTATGGTCCCACAAAAACTTGTAAATGAATGTTCATAGCAGGATTTTCCATAA
The DNA here is from genome assembly GCF_000164805.1 of Carlito syrichta. Lineage (NCBI taxonomy): Eukaryota > Metazoa > Chordata > Mammalia > Primates > Tarsiidae > Carlito > Carlito syrichta. The sequence continues at coordinate 546,259 of NW_007247668.1, forward strand.
TAGCCAAAACACAGAAACAACCCAATGTCCGTCAACTGATGGATGGATAAACAAAATGTGATATATCCATACAATGGAATATTATTCAGCTAAAGAAATGAAGTACTGGCACATGCTACAACACAGGTGAACCTTGAAAACATTATGCTGAGCGAATGAAGCCAGCGACAAAAGAGCACATTTGTATGATCCCATTTATATAAAATGTCCAGAATAAGCAAATCTATAGAGACAGAAAGTAGCTTAGTGGTGGCCAGGGGCTGGCGGGAGGAAGGAACTGGGAGTGAACTGCTAATGGTAGAGGGTTTCTTTTGGATTCTGGAATTAGACAGTAATGATGGTTTCACAACATGGTGACTATACTAAAATCCACTGAACTGTGCACTTTAAAGGTTACATATTATAATATGTGAATTCTATCTCAATAAAGCTGTTAAAAGTGTTTGAGCCCCAAAGTGTAACTGTTTTCAAAGGGTGTCTGTTTCTTGTCATCTTTCAGACTGTACCCAAAATCTGTTCTACACCTTTTAGTGGAAAAATTATTGTCCCTTAAGCCATCCAAAAAGCAGCGACTTCTATGACTACTCATCAAGATGAATCTGGAAGAGATTTTTTAGTGCCATTTAAGGACCTGGTAGAGAGGGCACCACCTGGCCTCAACTCTCCCAAAAGGACTTGTGCAGGTAAAAATGTCTTCAAACACATATTTTCTTATCCTCACCTTTTATTTACTCTAACTAATTTGGTAATTTTTTAAATTAAAAAAATTACATAAATGTGCCAAGAAGAAAATAATTTCAAATACCTGTATCACCCATTTTTGTTATGTTTTCTAGTTTTTTTAAAAAAACATTCACATGGTTGTTTTCAAAACATTCAGCATACAGACTTAGAATGATTTTTTTAATGAAGAAAGTTTCAAAGATTAATTTTTTAAAGCCTCACAACCTAGATATAATCATCATTAGCATTAAATGAACATCATTGCAACTACCTCTTAAGAATATATACAAAGACACTTATAAGATAGGACCACACCTATTTCTTTGCCCTTTCAAGAAAGCAACAATCTGAGGGCAGGATGCTTTATGTTCCTACTCTGCTGGGGCCTGATGGAACAGGAAATAGGGGGGGAAGAAGTCAGTAGAGGAGATGTTCCATCTTTCTTTCAGTCTTTGCTACTTATTCTTCTGGGAATTTGCTAAATAACCCAAACCAGGATTCACTCCACCTACTTGGAACATATGTCATGCTGACGGAGTGAGCCCCTTAGACTTTAGATAATTTCTCCACTTCAGAACCTAGAGATGAAGGCTTTACATCTACAGACAGACAGAAGCAGTCTATGGTTTTCTTTTCTTGCTTCATAATCTCCTTTCTTGATTTTATTTTGCTACAGATATGTCTTTAATGGGGTGGGACAAAGGGTTAGGAGCCAAAAGCCACTCAGCCATCAGTTACTGAAATGTACTACTTTAGATTATGACATTTTTGGTTTGGTTACAATTAGTGAGGTTTGTTTTTTTTTGAGTTGGAGTCTCCCTCTGTCGCCCAGACTGGAGTGCAGTGGCCGCTCCCGGCCACCGCAGCTTCGACCCACTGGGCTCCGGCAATCCTTCCGCCTCAGCCTTCCGAGTAGCTGGAATTACAGGCGTGCGCTACCACGCCCGGCTAATTTTTTGATTTTATTGTAGAGATGAGGTCTCTCCTGCCCAGGTGGGTCTCGAACCTGTGGGCTCAGGCAATCCACTCACCTCAGCCTCCCAAAGGCACGGGATTACAGGCTGAGCCACCAAGCCCGGCTAGTGAGTTTTTTTTAACCTCTCCCCCTTTTTTCTGCTTACTTTTGGGAGGGAAAAAAATTCTGTGATTCAGTTTTATTTAGTCATGAGTTTATATTCTCCTATGGTCAAAGATTTTATCTTTGATCTCTTCCTTATTAGTTTCACATCTGTTTAGGGGCATCTTTTTTTTTTTTTTTTTTTTAATCTCTCTGCTGTCTTATATAAAACTTACTACTCAAACAGGCAACCAGCTTAACACATTTCCAAAAACAGATACCTAGAATAGTAACAAGAGTATTAGGTTAATTTCATCTTAGTGCCAATATCAGATAATTTTCTGGACTGGAGGGGTAAATATGTTAACTAAGTGGGAAATTACTAGTTTTTGTCAACCCACTTCATTATCACATTTTGACATTTGACAATTTTTCCAAAACATAACTGGAATGAACACCTTAATCTTATTTCTAGCTTCCCTAATTACTTCTCATTCAGGGATTTCTTTTCTACTGAGAAGTAAACACTTGAAATCAAACTAACATTTATGGACCATTTACATGTAAAATCACAAACTCAATCATCAACATAACAGACTAAGTCTCCTGAATGTTTAGATGAGTGTATATTTTTCCAAAGACATTTTGGACTATACTATCTTCTCTCTTTTTGTCCTGTAGCCTAATTGCTAGGGCTATGTTGCTCAAAATCCCAAATTTTGGATCTTACTGAGGGAAGAAGAGAGACCTGGAGGCCATTACGACCTTATTATGAATGTGATGCTCTGAGCTGGGTGAATGTTTTTCCATGTATCAAAACATATCTTTTCAGTGATTCAGAAGGGCTTTTGTTGGTCTCTAATGACCATTTTTTCAAAGAGAAGACTATAAAGTATAACTTTCCACAGCTTGGATATAAATAAAATAAGTGTGCTTCTCCCCAGCAACCATAATATAGAAAGTATCGTCCTCATCTATGACAAGACTTGCAGAACTGATTGAATTGTAGTTACTGTGGGAACAGCAATTTGGGATGGCCTTACTTCTGTAGTTAGAACTGTAGCTCAGAGGTGGCATTAACAATATTTTTATAGCTATCCCAGGATGAGCACTATCATTAGCCTTTTTTTACTTTCCCTAGTAACAACATTTAGCCTGTTGCTAAATAAAGCAATTTTCTGGCTGGTCTGATTAGTGAAGATGGCCAATTTCACTAATTAGTCTCTTCCTCCAAATGACCTTTCATGCTACAACAGGGGTTGAGGTTGTGGTGGAGGATGGCTCAATACCTATATCTGCTTCATCTCTCCCTCCCATTTGCTTATGTAGACAAAGCCTGTCTGCAAATTCGAGTGCACATGTATCCTTTCAGCTCCCTGAAACTCGGCATCATTAGCAGACTCTCTAATTCACACTCATTCTCAGCCTCAGCAGTCCACATGTCAAAGGTCTTTCATTCCACCTTCTCTGATCTACTTGCTTCTTCTTCCTTCTGGAAAGTTCCATGAGTCCCCTCAACCAGGCAGCATCCCATTTAGGAGCAATTTTACTGAACCTGCTGAGTCTGATAACTTGAAAGGGAGAATTTGGCTCACTCAGGCAGTTCAAAACATTGTGAAAGAAAAAGCCAAACGTAGGGGTTTTTAGTAATGACAAATAATCAAGGGTTTTTTTGCTGAGTTTGTCCATCACATGTGTGCAGGGCTCAGAAAGCCTCGGCGACCTTTGTGGGTGAACATGTGCATCTATCTGCCTGTGAGCACGTGTGTGCAGAGAGAAAAAGATAGTTTTGGTCAAAGTCAAGGCTGTACATTTTGTTTAAATTCCATCAATGTCCACTTTGGCAACTTGGGTTCTCAGACAGGCTGGTGGAGCATCTATTGTCCTGTGGTTCTAGGACAAAGTGTAGGGGAATGAATTTCAGAAGTAAGTTTAAAGCAAGCCTTGAGAGCAAGCAGATACCAGCTAAATATGACTTATCTCCATCTAATCCCCTTCGGAGGGAGTGCTGGCTCTCTGGGGAACCCCAACTGATTTCTGAATACTCATCAAAGCTTTGCGTTGTTTCCTTGGAAGAGCTACAAGCAGCCAAGTCCCATGGGGATGGCAAAATGAACAAGCACAACTGGGGCAAAGGACATGGGCAAGAGACTTGGAAGGTAGAAAAAGTATCCAGCCTGGTGTCTGTGCTCAAGGCATTTCCAGATCCTTCTGAAACTGCATCAGCCCTCTTCCTGAGAACCAGACAGCAAAGGAAAGGGGCCCTCTTTTCTCTGACTAAGGACAGGGGGAACGGGCATCTGCTTAGTACGATTTGCAGGCCCTGAGAAGGTCACTGCTAATGCCATCTCCACATACTTCCCCAATTAGTCTACCAATGCCCTGTATTTCATAATTAGAAATATTGTATTTTCAGGTTTACTGTTTAGGAGCCTCTACTCTACCCTAAAGGAAAAATCTTTTGAGTTTCAGCCATTAAAGAGTAAAGAGGTAAAGAGGAATCGGATAGGTGGAAGCAAAACAAGAAAATTGATCCAAAAAAGAGGTGATTAAAATGCTAAAGATGAATTTTGCTTAAAACAAGACTGAAATGCCTAATTTTGTAAGCATGGATATAAGCACTGACCCTATAAAGTTAGATTATGAGAGGCATCTGAGCTGACAATATTATGAACCTCACAGAAGGCTTAAACTAGTAAATCTTGATCTTGAACATACATTGGAATCAACTGGAGAGTTTCTTAAAACAGATTGTTGAGTCCCATGCCCAGAGTTTTTGATTCAAAAGATAGGGTGAGAAGGGACAAGAATTTGCATTTCTAACAAGTTCTCAGGTGAGGCTGATACTTGAAGTCCAAAATCCAGACACTACACATTGAAAACCGCTGGCCTAAATGACATCTCATATATTTTGTCTTTCATTTCTATCACATTTTCATTAGCAGCTGAATTAGCAAAACACCTCAGAGGGCATCCACTAAGAAACTATGCATTCATGTCATCCAAAATGGCTTACTGCATTCCACTGCAGTTTTTTCAAGTGAACGTCTAGAAAAACAATGCAGTTCTTTGCCGAAGGTCACTTAGCCAGTTAGTGGCAAAGCTGAGGTAAGAATTCCTAATTCTTTTTTTTTTTCTTTTCTCATTTGCTGTCAAGGGAGAGAGTTGAAGCACAGAAAACAGAAAAGTTTGACAAAAGTGAGAACAATGCAGATCATGAGAGCTGGATTTAACTGCATCAGGCCAATATTCTTTTGAAAAACATCAGCAGAACTGAATTAACAGCTACCACTACTTGCTTAATGGAAGAAGACAAGTAGGCATGAGCTAAGCCAGTCATGGGAACTATCACCACCCAAAAGTATTTATAAAGCAGCCGTATGAGCACTTTGCCTCCGTGCTGAGTACAGGGCAGCCATGGTAATGGGAGATTACAAAAGAGCGAAGGGAAAGTAAACAAGAGCCTGGGGTAAAAATGTGCTAATGGTGTTTGGGAGCAGAGGCTTCAGGCCAGGGAAAGAATGTCTCATCCCCTCCCCACTCGCAGTGAGTGACTGAATGCTTATTTTCTTATCATCATTTCAAGGGTTCACAATTCTTATAAAGGGTTTGGATAAAGTCCAGAATTTTGCTTGGCTTCCAAAGCCCTGCACAATCAGACCCTCATTTTCTGGCATCGCAGTCACAACTCCTCTGCAAGTACCCTCTGCTCTGGTCACGCCAGGACTAAGCACCCCAGGACTCTTCTCGAAAGGGCCCTGGAACAAGAAATGTGTTTATCTACTCAGAGCCTGCCTTGCACAGCTTTCTGGCTCTTTGAAAAAGACATCAAGACCTGGAGAGGCTGGGAATTCCCCAAGGTCAGTGGACAAGTATAGGATTAGAGTCGGGTCCTCTCCCTAGTCCCATACTAATAACCACGGTGGGTTAATTTTGTGTGTACAGTATCATTACTGCTTCCTCAATGACACTATAAGTTTCTAAAGAGTCAAGAGTTCACATTCCAATCTTTTGTATTCTCTACTGAGTGTACAGTAGACTTACACTTATTGACTGTTTGACAAGGATTCCTCTGGCCGTGGTCAAGGCCACTTGACAGAAAAATAAGGCTGGGAGCTGATTTCAATGGTGAGAGCTCCCCAAAACAACAGATGGGGAATATGACTATCCTCCAAAGTAGAGGATAGAAATGGATTCCATAGGCATTTGTCTTTTCCACGATGCCTAGTTTCGAGTGATATCAATCATGCAATGAATCCATAATGGTAAAGTGGGAAGGCAGTTCCTTAGTCAACACCACCTGACACTGGATAGAGAGATTCTCTGAAGTTGCCAGTAGTGTTTCATGCCCTACAATATTTTGTCCTGGTTTGCTCCCTCTAGCATTCTCCTAAGTCCACATCCTTCAAATCTCAGTTCCCACCCTGCCCATTGATGGGCATGTAATAGTTGCTTAAGAACTGCTGAGTAGATGGATGAATGAATGAAGCAGCATGGCCAGGCTTTGAATTGAGTGCAAATTACTAAATGTTAAACCCAACAACTTACAAATGTCAGTTTACAAGTAGTTGATGGAGAAGCCATAAGACGTCTGCAATCTTCCAACTTCTGCTATTACTCTTGTGAATTACAATCCCTGTCCCCATCTCATGTTTGTTTAAACAAGTAAGAACTTTCTCAGTTTCAGTATTCAGGCAATTCTAGGAACTTTTATTCTAGCTTTATCTCCCCACTAACTGATGTAGGTGAGATAGGAGGGGCTTAGGGACAGTTATCTGATGTAAATGATGGTGGGACTGTGATATGAGGGTGTCACTGAGAGACTCTATGATAAGTACTCTGATTTCACTTGGGTTTGTTTCTGCTTATTAAAAATAGCAAAGTTCTCCAAAGATGCTTTTATTTTCACTACATAAGATTTTATTCTTTGTGCTTATTATTGTTATTTTTATCATATTTATCAGGGGATGGTTGGGTGCTTATAGAGATTTGAAGGGGAACTAAAACAGACCCAAACTGTCCCCTTTATGCTGTCAGAGCCAATAATAAAACATAGAAGTACAGAATGTTTCTTCACTATGACTTCTTTGGTTCCCACGGATTTTCGCCTATTTTGCATGATAAGTTTAGGAAACTACTCTCTCTTCTCAGTGTGCCATTAGGAAAGGGCACAAAGAAGCAAGCCAGACTTGCCATCAACAAAGAAACTTGTACATCTGCTTTGCTAAAACTTGTTCTGAGGGCAAAATCTGTTTTGTTAGTAACAGTTTTCTAAAGCTAAGAGTTAAGAAATGAAAGATCAGACCAACTGTTGAATCTGAAATTGCCACAGTGAGACAGGAGAAGGGCCAAGCTTTTCTTGGCCTATCACTGGCTCCATCATTTCAGTCAGCATTTTAATGTCTCATCTGGACTACCTGTACCCTGCCAGTGCTTGGTATTGTCACTTGCCCTACACATAGGGAAAAGTGTGATTCTATCTTATTGAGGAGAAAACAGTACTGCACAGGGAATGGTTTTTTAGGCTTTGGAAAACATCCCTCTGAGATAAATATGCCATGATAGCAGTGGAAGTTCTCTTGAAGCAGTGGGATTATGAGTGGTTTTTGTTCCCTTCTTCAAAATTTGACAATTTGGCTGTCAAATTTTCCTACATCAAACACTTTTTCATTTCATTGTCAAAAAAATTTGTTGAGAAGATATAAATGAGTAAAATAGAAGCTCATTATGTAATTTCATAATCAAAAAGCATTTTCTGAGTATCTACTGTATGTCCAGGTAGTAAATCACGTATAAATGGGGAAAACAAGAAAGGAACACAGTGACTAATTAGTACATGTGAGTACTAAGTGATTGGGTGCTAATTACATGACACAGACAGCAAACATCCAATCTGAACAGGGATGGATTGTTGGTATCACCAAACAAGAAAGGGTAAGTTTTCCATTTGGTCAACTTGACAATACACAAGAAGTGCTCTTATTGAAAAAGAGAGTGAGAAAGGGAAAGTAATCTTTTTGGATAAAAGATTTCCTTTACTCTAAATTCCAGGCAACATACTCAGCCATGTACTCAACATACTCAGCTTGGTACTCAGCCATTCTGAACCGTGGTCTCCATTAACACAGCTCTCTGGCTCTTCAAGACAACGAGGATTTCATAAAGTCTACCAATCAGCCACTGCTGCCTTTTGGAAGAATCCATGTGCAATAAAATGGAATCTAAATTTACAGTCTGACTAGGGGAAGGAAGCAGTTATGTCACACTCCACTTAACAAAGATGTTGGCAACACTCCATTAAATCATAAAGACACGTTAATTTAAAGACTCTGGCCTGCTCAAATACAAGCCAAAATCACGGTCAATTTCAGGCTCTGCCTTAGCCAAAGCACACATCAAATGGATAATAATTTTATATCAGGTAAATGTTATATTTTTATTTTTAAATTTTTGAGTCAAAGTCTCACTCTGTCACTGAGATTGGGATGTAGTGGCACAATCATGGCTACCACAGCCTTGACCTGCTAGGTTTCTACCTCAGCCTTCCTAGTAGTTGGAACTACAGGTGTGCACCATCATGCCCAGTCAATTTTTGATTTATTGTAGAGATGAGATCTTGCCAAGTTGCCCAGGCTGGACTTGAACCCCTGGGTTCAAGCAATCCTTTCGCCTCCACTTCCCAAAGTGATAGGATTATAAATATGAACCACCACAGTCAGCTGGTAATTGTTATAAATTAGTAATTTTACCGCCCTTACAGTTTACTGATTTTTTTCCTAAAATTAGTGATTCTACTCTCATTGGCAGAGAAAGGAGGCACGCTTATTGAATAGAGCTAAATAATTTTGTAGTCTGAAAGGAGAGATGAGTAGGTAGATTGAGAATGTCAATGTGAGACTACTAGGTACGTTTATAAAAAAATAATCATTCAGGCACTGATAATAAATGAAGTTTATTCTTCATTAATAGGACTGTTGCCTTGGCAACTTCCAGCTCACAAAAGTATTTACATCAGCCCTAGCACCCGGTTCTGACACTAAGAAACAGCTCACTGTGTTTTTTCTATATCCATGTCTGGAATCTTCTATCACATATCTCGACTGTATTACTGATCTCAACTAAGGTGACCTCAACACTCCACCAACCCCATCCAAAACATGTCATATCCAACCCCAAAGAGGCAATTTAAACACATTTCTTGGTAATGGTTTTCTTTTACAAAAAGGATGACTTACATGTATTGTTTTTATTTTCCTGTGTCCAGAGGAGGGCAAAGTATTTTTAAATAATCAATGTAATGAACATTAATGTGCATTCAAATCATGCACCATTTCCCTAAAACTCTTTATTTTCCTAGTTGGTAATTATCACCAACTGGTCCAAAGCACTATGAGAGTATGAATTAGTACACGTGTATGGGAGAACAATTTGGTTAGAAATATTAGGGACTACTTATCATTGGTCTAGCATTTCCAATTGTAGGAATTTTCCTTGAGAAAATAATTGTATAATTATGAAATAACATTTGTACAAGGATATCCACTGCAATTTGGCTTATAATAGGGTACAAAAAAGTCAAACATCACTAATTATTTAAAATAATTGTAAGTAATACTTAATGCCATTTTTGCAGGGACAGGGCCAGAGTGGAGCTAGCAATGAGCTCTGGGTATAAAATTTAAGAGGTGCTCTCTCTTAGTTACACCCTGTGGGGGTTTTACTTTGTTTCACCCTAGTCCAGGTCCTGCATCCTTGCATATACATTAATTCTTACAATTGGAAATGCTCACTGTGATTGTTTAAATCAATTATGGTGTAACCATGCAATGAAATACTATGCAGTCATTAAAAACAGTAATGTAGACTTCAATTCTTTGACATGAAAAGAGGCCCAGAACACATGGAATACATTAAATAAGCAGGTTACAAAAACAGCATAAGCAGAAAAGTCTGCAAAATCTATAATACAAAACCAATCACTGTAACTTAAAAAGGCTGACATAGGACTCTTCCAAATAATTAGTACAATTTATATTAAAAAGATCAAAGACTTGAAAGAATTAAAACCAGTGCGTATTTCTCAAGGTATGGGAATGGGAAAAGGAAGAAAACACTATTGTATGTTTAAATCCATTTGCTTTTCTGACGGGCATGAATATTGTTACAAGTTTGTGTTTTGAACAAAGCCATTCTCCTAAATTAACTTCATTTTCAAATTCAATCATTGTGTAGCTACAAAATGCTTGGCAGATTGGCTCCTCTCCAGATTCTCTAACTTGTTTTTCTAACATTTAAGAAATCTAAAACACTTTATGAACATATTTAAGCCAGATCTTTTGACCAGCAACTGCTTCTTGGTTGACAAATCTCATGTCTTCACAAATAAAGGATACTTGGTTTCTCTAAGACCAATCAGAAAAATCAGAGACTTACAAGGTACTCATTATATTATAATGTACAGTGACATTAAGAATTATCTTTCACTTTGTGTTAAGTCATATTCCTATCTAAGTTTTCAGGTGTATATATATACCTTGTGTCTCTAAGTAGAAAATACATTCTGGAGGACTAAGCCAATGGGCACCTACACAGAAGGACCTTTGTTACAACAGAAGTTCAGTAACTACTACTTAATAATGACAGACTGAATTTAGAGTAAAGCAGTGGTGTGTAGTAGAGAAACTGTAAACTTGAGATTCAGATAGGGCTCAGATCAAATTCAACTCTACCCCTTACTAGATACGTGACCATTCCCAAGTTACTCAACCCTTCTGAGGCTTGGTTTTGTTTTCTTGAATGACACTTACATTAAAGGTTCTCCTAATGATCAGGGAAGTAATGTTTGTTGGTAGCTGTGCACAGTGCCTGACACATAGCAGGTTCTCAACAAATGCTAGTTTTCCTTCCTCTTCTTTACTGTTGCCTCTTATCAATATGGAAAATGAAAATAAGGCAGAGAAATAAAGTTGGTCTCTAGTGACCATCAAATTCATCTGATAACCAGATTTTGTTCATTCATCAACCATGTCCACTCAATATCAACCCGTCTGGATTAAGCTCTCACTACCACCACTCAACCATGAAAGATACTACACACTGGTCCTCATTCCCCACAAATTCCCAGGCAGCTGGAACCCCTGACAACTGGGGTGCCCTGCAGCCCATGTTTGGGATTGGTGACACCCCACATTTTCTCTTCACTTTTGTCTTTTGCTGCTCAGTGAACTGCCTTTCAGGTAATATCTTGATTCTAAGAGTTTTTCCTTTTAGCACCATATATTCCTTTCCTCCCTCTTCTGATGGTAAAAGCAGCACATTCTTGCTGGAAAAAGTTCAAAAGACATGGACACTTAAAAGCTAAAGCTCTCAGTAATTCCCACCCCTCAAAATGACCATTGTCAGCAATTCAATGAATATCCTTCCAGACTTTATTTTTAACAAGACAAATCTTTCTTAAGTGCACGTGTTGCCTCCCTACCCTGTCTTCTTTCAATTCCTGCTCAGTTATCCTCGAAAAATCTCTTTTCCTGCTTTTTTTGTTCCACTTATGAATTCCAAGGTTACCCTAATAATAGTTGCTAAGCATCAAAGAAGCATCACTATACATTCATATAAAGAAAAAGAAAAATACCTTGTTTGGTAGTGAAAGTGCAAAGAAATCACTCCCAATGTCAGCTCAAAGTACAGTATGCAGAATATACATAAAAATTCTCGTCTATTTCTTTGTCTTTCTCTAATTAAACTCTCCCCCAGGTATCAGCATTCATAATAAATGACAATTATTTGTTTCATATTATTGTTGTCCTGCTTCATTTAGCTAAAAGCATGGTAGAAGAATTTTTTTCTTAGCATTTTGCATTACTTAAGTGCTGCTGAGAAACCTGTGGTGAACGTTTTTCTTTTTAATGTCTCACCTATCACAGACTGACACACAAAGCACAGTACGAGTCCCAGTTTTTTCAATACTAAATTTAGCAGACAAACAATTTCACTGTTGGATTGCTATAAAGTTTTCAAAGTCTTACAATTTCTGTACTTATCTCATGGTACAGACTGTTAGTGAATTGTTCCTGGATGCGCACAGCACATGGAAGAGTGCTCTTCCATATCTTTCCATAGGAACCCAACCACCATGGTCTATGGGAAATGTCTACGATAAAATGTCTTCCAAGTTTCTAAGAAGAATTTACAAATGAACCTTGGGGAGGGGGACTTCATTGAAAAGTCTGGGACTTTCATTTGGATATATTGAGACAATCTATTAAATGTTTCACTTTCCATCTAGATGTTTACAATTATATAAACACAGTCAAAGACTCTTGAAACCAGGGAGATTTGATGATTGGAAATACATGGTGAAGTCCTTGCCAAAAGTTGAATTTCCCAGTCCTTTCAGATTCCAAAGTCATTTCTTGCTTTATCTCTAACATTGTGAATGCTAACAATTGAGGGGAATGCAATATGTCAAAATCCAATCCAAACAGAAAAAAAAAACAAATAGAATTCTATTTGTTTTTTAAAACTCTGACCCTCAGTTTAAAATACTTATACTAAGGTTCACTCAGATACAGCTCATGGAATTTCTACTTTGTAGTGACTACAAACAAATATATTGAAAAATTTTCTTGTTGTTTATGAATTCTTTTTTTTTTTCTGATTTCTTAAACTGTCTTAGAGCTTTACTCCTTCACTGGCTCACTTTTCTCAACTACAAACGGTACTAGATTTGCCAGGACCATGATAACTTCAAGACTTGTGTATGTGTGTGATAAACAAAAATCTATAGAAACATGGCTTTTTTTTTTTTTTTTTTTGAGTTGGAGTCTCACTCTGTCACCCAGACTGGAGTGCAATGGCCGCTCCCAGCCACCACAGCCTCGACCTGCTGGGCTCCGGCGATCCTTCCGCCTCAGCCTTCCGAGTAGCTGGGACTACAGGCACGCGCTACTACGCCCGGCTAATTTTTGATTTGTAGTAGAGATGAGGTCTCGCCAAGTTGCCCAGGCGGGTCTCGAACCCGCGGGCTCAGGCAATCCACTCACCTCGGCCTCCCAAAGTGCTGGGATTACAGGCAGAGCCACTGAGCCGGACCAGAAATATGGCATTCTAATAGTCTATGTTTCTCGATATTCACTTGCTAATAATTCATGACATAAAAGCTGGCCTTGATGAGTCGTTCTTTAACTGCTAGTCTAGTTTTAGCTTGATTTAAACTGGCAGCCATAGTAAATCCATCCATCCATTGATTCAATTTTGCATTAATAAATTGATTCATTCATTTAAATATTCATTTTCATTCATTCATGTTACAAACATTTATTAAGTATTCACTATGGGCACAGTGCTAGACAATGAGGCTGGAGAAAAATAGCATAATTTTGGAACTGTGTAATAAACCTCAACACACAGCAGGTGGGCTCAAAGTCACAAATCACACTATCTTATCTGTATGTTGTATCTTAACTAAAGCAATTTTTTTTTTTTTGAGTTGGCGTCTCACTCGGTCGCCCAGACTGGAGTGCAGCGGCCACTCCCAGTCACAGCCTCACCTGCTGGGCTCCAGCGATCCTTCCGCCTCAGCCTTCCGAGTAGCTGGAATTACAGGCATGTGCTACCACACCCAGCTGATTTTTTGATTTATTGTAGAAATGAGGTCTCGCTGCCCAGGCGGGTCTCAAACCCACGGGCTCAGGCAATCCACTCATCTCAGCCTCCCAAAGGCGCGGGATTACAGGCTGAGCCACCGAGCCCGGCTAACTAAAGCAATTAAAAATTAAGTATCAGGATTCCAAGTACCTTACTATTTGAAGGACTTCTTTTTTTTTTTTTAAAGAAAGGATTTGTACTGTAAATACCTGTGAGTGACAAATTATCAGGTTATTGAATTCCCTGTTCTCTTTTATATCACCAACACATCTTATATTTGATATAGTAAAAAGACTTGGTTTTTAATGTTTTATAACATACATATAACTGTCATGTTTTAAAACTAACAGTGTTAAATCACAACCTAAAGACAACTTGAAAAGGAAAAATATATAGTAAAGTTTGGAAAACATATTTTGTACTTGCATTATACACAATAACAAATCTATAAACACATTTCCCAGAAACAGAGTGATTCAACCATATATCTGACTGAGACTTTAAAAAAGCGATCTAGGTCTTACAATGTTATGAGGAATTCTTAAGTTAATGAAGTGTGTGTGTGTGGAGGGGATGCATGGGTAGAAATAACAAGACAATCTAAATGAAATCAGAATGTAAAGTGGTCATTCCTTTTGGACATAAGTATTAATGCTGAAGTAGCCTCCCAGCAAGCAGTGAAGTTATCCTGGAGTGTAGACAGACAACAACAAATGTTCCAATTGTTGCCATGGTTTTAAAAGAAGGAAAGATAGGGAGAAAAGAAAGCACAAGGAAACAGGCAAGGGAAAGGACATATATTCTATAGTATTATAATTTCTGACATGGGAAACAATCCTCTGAAAGGGTGTTTTTGAAGAAAAAATGTTAGGAGAAAAGATGCTAGTTATGCTCAGGAACTACTGACAGACCGAGCTGTAGCTACATGCTATGCTTTTACATAGAGCATTCATGTGAGGTTCAATCATTTAATCTTGCAGGCGGAAAGGTACAAAGGGTAATATGATTCCTCTCAACCACAGCAGGCCCAGGGTATGCTCACAATTTGTCCCTGCAGATGTTGGCTGTTCCATTTTGCTTAGGCCAGAGAAGGTAGAACAGAAAGAGAGAGCTGGGACTAGAGCTCCATAGGTTTCTTAATGGCAAATATCATCATGTGAGAATTCAAAGACCCAGAGAATTAAAAATCTCATCCTCAGCTGCACACCAAGTCACACCAACTTAGAAGTAAAACCTGGGTTTCTTTTACTTACTGCAATATTCCAGTCATGGCATCAGGAGCTCTATGGAGTATAGGAATCACTTTCAGATTCAGCAATTCTGGTGAGGTTTCAGCTTTGTCTGATTTACTCAACCAAAGAATCTGATTGCCCCTAAAGAATTTGCTACTAAAAACAGGCCAGTAAAGGCTAGCTTCATTGTGGAGGCTCTTCCTCTTCCTGCTTAATTTGTTAATACAGGCAATAAAGAGTTATGCAAGAAGTGAAAAAAACAAGGGTTAATTCAATTCCTACACAGTTGTTGCTGTGTCTTCTAGTTTTTAAATTTGAAAAAGGTAGGTTATGTACATAACAGAAAAGTTGCATTTAAAGTTAATTTGCAGCCGAGTTCAGTGGCTCAGTCTGTAATCCCTTGCTTTGGGAGGCTGAAGTGAGTGGATTGCTTGAGCCCGGGGGTTCGAGACCCATCTGGGCAACGTGGCGAGACCTCATCTCTACAATAAATTAAACAATTAGCCAGGCGTGGTAGCGCGCGCCTGTAGTTTCAGCTACTTGGAAGGCTGAAGCGGAAGGATCGCTGGAGCCCAGCAGGTGGAGGCTGTGGCGGCCGGGAGCGGCCACTGCACTCCAGTCTGGGTGACAGAGTGAGACTCCAACTCAAAAAAAAAAAAAGTTAATTTGCATTGTTTTCCTTAACAACTATACATTTCAAATCTAAGTAGCTGTTGAGAAAAAGTCTATGATGAAAAATATTTTTTATTTGGATTTTTTAATTTGAAGATCTGAAATAAAGCACTGTAAACATACAATGGTCTTAAAGTGTAAAAATTGTTTTAAAATGCATTTGATATTTAATAATATGTTAATATTAAAGCTTAAAAGTATGTAAGGATTTTTCAACTACTGCTTATTTTTCTTGAGCAAATTTGCTCTTACATGATTTGGAAAACTTCTCTTTGCCCCATGTGAAATTCCTTAAATATTTTGAAAGAAAAATGAAAGTAAGCTTAGAATGGTCATTTTAATATAATTAAATAGCCTCTTGAAATACAAAAATGGTTCAATATTAGGAGACATATTAATATAATCAATCATATTGAAAGATCTAAAGAGAAAAGTTATATGATCATCTCCATAGATGCTTAAAAAAAATCCTTGACAACATTCAAGAATCTTCTTGCTTAAGAAAAGATACAGAATTGGACATTAAAATAATTACATACACAGGCATATACATTTTTTTTTCATTCTCAAACAAGCATCATACTTAATGGGCTGGCATTCCTGCTGAAAAATAAACCTCTGTAGCCGGGTGTGGTAATGAGCACCTGTAGTTCCAGCTACGTGGAAGGTTGATGCAGAAGGATCGCTGGAGCCCAGCAGGTTGATGCTGGGGTGGCTGTTAGTGTGTCACTGCACTCCAGCCTGGGTGACAGAGTAAGACTCCAACTAAAAAAAACAAAAACCCTCTATCCAATACAAATATATGAAAAATGCTCAACATCACTAATCATCAGGAAAATGCAAATTAAAACTACAATGAAGTGCCACCTCACATCATTCAGAATGGCCATTATTTAAAAAAAAAAAGATGCTGAAGTGGATGCAGTGAAAAAGGAACACTTTTATACACTGTTGGTGGGAGTGCAAATTAGTACAACCTCTATAGCAATCAGTATGAAGATTTCTCAAAGAACTAAAATTAGAGCTACCATTGAATCCAGCAATCTTGCTACTAGATATCGACCCAAAGGAAGATAGGTCGTTATACAAAAAAAGCACCTGCATTCACATGTTTACAACAAGCACAATTCACAATTGCAAAGAGGTGGAATCAACCAAAATGCCCATCAACTGAACAGTGAATAATGAAGATGCAGATATATATATTCCATGGAATACTATTCAGCCATAAGAAATAACAAAATAATATATTTTTCAGCAATTTGGATGGAATTAGAGACCATTATCCTAAGTGAAGTAAAGCAGGAATGAAAAACCAAACATCACATGTTCTCACTTGTAAGTGGGAGCTAAACTCAGGGTCTACAAAGGCATATAGCGGCAAAAAGGACATTGAAGACTCAGAAGGGGTGGGTGAGAAGGGAGGAGGGATGGAAATTACCTATTGGGCACAATATGCACTATTGGGGGTGATGAGTACACTTAAAGCCTGGACTTCTTCACTGCCATACAAAGGAGCCATGTAATCAAAAACCATTTGTACCCCTAAAGCTATTAAAATATAGAAAATTTAAAAAAAGATAAGTATCAAAATATTTTTAACACTGTCTTAAAGGTAATAGAAAAGAAAAAAGACATCAAAGGCATATAACTAGAAAGGAAGAGATAAATCAATTACTATTTGCAAATAATTATATACCTAGAAAAATTCTAGATGATAAACTGAAAAGCTACCACAGTCAACAACAAAAGTAAACTGTGGGAAGGTAGCCAGATACAAAGTTAACACAGAGAAATCAGTAGTCTTTACATATATGAACAACCAATTAGAAAATACATAGACAAAACTAGTTCATTTACTAATAATAACAACCCCCTCCCTCCAAAATAAGCACGAATTATGCAAAAGCTCTATAAGAAAAAGTCATTTTGAAAGATACAAAAGTGGACTTGAATCAGTGGAAGGACATATCCTGTTTTTAGATAAGAAAATTCATCCTCACATAAATGCAAAAATGTTAACAACCAATTTATAAACTTAATTTGATTCTAATAAAAACTCCAACAGTTTTCTTCTGGAAACAGACAAGTTGGTTTTAAATAAAATGGCAAATAAGCAAGAACATCCAGAAAAACTCTGGATAGGAAGAGCCATGAGTGGGAATTAACCCTACTACACCTGAAACATACTCTAAACCCTCAGTGATAGTAACAGTATGGAACTGAGGCATGAAAAGACTGAAAGCACAACAGAATGAACAGAAAGTCCAAAAACAGACTTAAAGACATACAGGTAGTTAGCATGTAATAAAGGCAGCATTTCAATCAATGAGATAAATTCACTAATTCATAAATGGTGATGGGAATAGTGGGAATCTATCTGGAAAAAAAAGTTGGATCCATATTCTACATCATACACCAAGATGAACTCAAAGGTAGGTCAAATTTATATGTTAAAAAAAAGTCATGAGAGAGTTAGAAGAAAAAGCCTTTTAAATGAAAACTAAAAAATGAGATGTCATAAAATGAAAAATATATACTTTGATGATAAATTCTACTACTTCAACAAATTTCTGCATAATCAAAATCAAACACATAAGCAATGTCATAAGATAATGACAGTGGATAAAATATTGGCACCTCTCACCACAGACAGAAGGAGAACATCCTCAATGCGTAAAGAGCGCTGAAATCAGTAAGAAACAAACCAACAACCTTCTTGCTCCTGCTGATAGACAAAAGCTATGAGCAGACAACTCACAGCAAAATAGAAATAAGTGAACTTTAAACATATGAAAAGATGCTCACATTCATTATCATACGGAAAATACAAATTGAAACGACACAGAAATACCACCTATCAGATTGGCACAACTCCACTGACATCCCTTCTATCGGAGAGGGTGGGGAAACAGACACTCTGGTCCATTGCTGAAGGACATGTAAATGGCATAGCCCCTAAAGAAGGCAATTTACAAAAGTCTCAAAAGCAAAATGTCCTTCCTGTCACCCAGTGTCCTACCCCTGTGTTGCTGCCCTATATCCACTCTCTGTCTATTCTGCTGCACCCTGCTCTGTGCTCCAGGCAAACCACCTGGACTGAACCAGCATCCACAGGATCCCTGGCTCCTGGTTTCTGAGGGGCTTTAGCCAATGCAAGGCCCAGCAGGAGCCTGAAACAGAGAGGCAAGTGGAAAGCGTGTCTTTATCTCCCTGGCTTTTCCCTGCTGGTCTCCATGTCTTGGCCTCTCTATTGAAGGCTGTGATATCCCCCACCTCTTGCCTCTCCAAGCCTTGGTGTAGCAGTGGTTCCTGCTATTGGTAGTCCTGGGTACTCTATGATTTATCGTTTCCTGACATTCTGCTCACAGCTTTGTAAATAGTCTCTTTATGAAACTCTCCTTAAATTCCCTATTTGACTATGCCACCTGTATCCCTCCAGGATCCATACTGATACACCCAGTAATTCCACTTTAAGGAAATTACCCTCAGATATACTTGTATATATACGAAACTATATACACACAAGATTAGAAACAACCCAATGTCCACTGACAGGCGCCTGGTCAAATAAACTATGATATAGCTACATAGTGGAGTGTTTTGAAACTGTATAATAGACAATAAGGAAGCTCTATATGTAGAACAGAATAGATCTCTAAAATATATTGTTAAGTGAAGAAAACAAAGTGCAAAGCTGTGTATATAATGAGGTGATCTTTACTAAGAAAAGAGAAAATAAGAATAAATGTTCAAAAACAAATAATAGAAGGATACATAAGAAACTTGAAAACCAGTTACCTCCAGGGTAGGAAGGGAAATGGAATGAATGTGTAAACTGAGACACCTCTCCATGCAGTGCTTTTCCTAATGGAAACTCTTTAACCTATGCAAATATTTATTCAAAAAATTAAATTATTTTAAAAAGCAGAAAGAAAAGCACTCAGGCAACAGTTTGGCAAAAAGCATATTTGCTGTCCAGAAATATTTTAAATAGCAGATATCATCTTAACCTTAGAAACTCATGGAACCTCCTGATTCATTGTTTAAGCAAGATGTTTTATGGTGACTTTATTTTTGGTAGTGTAAACGGAACAATCCTGGTGGTTAGTGACGCCTGGTGGCCCCTCAATGATATTTTGATTCCAAGTGAAGTTTCTTATCGGCAGGTCCCCAAAGCTCTAAGTGTGCTATTAGAATGATCAGAGATAGAGATTGTATGTTCTGAAAACTAACTTCCTTAAGTAAAAAACATAGTCACAGAGATATCCAGCTAAGGTCAGTGACTTAGCAGAAGATGGACTGTGGACCAAAGCATGTCTGGAAGCAAAGTATGTGTTCAATGCTGAGAATAAGAATTCTCCACATTCCCGGGAAGAAGCAATAACAGAGGCTGATCTATCTGCAACTTTTCTGAATTCTGCAAATTCATTGCCAACAGCACAGTGTGTAATGATCAGGCAGAGACAGGCCAGTGTGAAGGGGCTGAAGCCAAGACCCAGGGGGGACACAGTGCTGGAGGTCAGCATTCTCCTGGTCACCACAAAGTACAGCGGCCTTCTACTCTCCTGTCGGCTCTAGGCCTGACACAGCATCGTGATGACCTATCCTCCTATTCTGGAAAGAGGAGGGGAAGAAGGAGGCAGGTCAGTGCCATCTTGCTTCTCAATACAAAACCAGTTACCCACAGAGTGGTGGGAGACACAGCTGCCCAGTGGGTTAAAGCAGGCTTCTGCCAATGTGACAGATGGAGACTAGATTTTGGGTTCTGCCACTGAATCTTTGTGGTTTTCAACACATCACCCACATCACCTAACCTCTGTTTCCTTCTCTATGGAAGACAGAGAGACAGATGGATGGATGGAAGAAAGGAGGAAGAGAAGAAGAAAAGGGAGAAAGAGAGAAAGGAATGAAGGAAGGGATGGAGAGATGGATGGAAGGACAGAAGGAAGGAAGGAAGGAACAAGAGACAGAGAGACAGAGGGAAGGAAGGAGGGAGAAAGGAAGGAGGAGAGGGAGGGAGGGAAGGAGGAAGAGGGAGAGAAAGAGAAAAAGAAGAAAAGAAGGAAGAAAAGAGAGAAAAGCAAGGAATAAAGGGAGGGAGGAAGAAAAAAATAGAATGCAAGAAAGAAGATACATAATTGGAACTGGTGGCTTCCAAGTGCCTCCTTCTCTAAAAATTCTGTAATTCGTGGCAAAGACAGTAAGAAAGAGGATGCCTGATTTAAAGCTGGTATGAAATTCAAAGACAGAATTCTTATGTGAGTCATTTTTTTTTTTTTTGGATCTTTGCCATTTGGAGAAACTGAAAGACGTAGAGATCTTTTAGGCTAGTTGTAATAAAAATAAGTGTTCAAATTAAAACAATTAGCAGGAAACTGGAAGTTAATGGGAGGACCAACTTGGCTAAGGGCAGAGGGAAGGTGAGGAGATCTGTGTAGAATGAACTGGTTCATTGAGTCAATCCCATACTAGTGCTTCTGATAATTTTGAGAAGGCCAGAGATCCTGTATAGATCCACATTGTAACGGACCAAAAATGCAAATGGTTACTTTTTTAATGAGTACAAATTACCCACAAATATTTTCTAAAATCAAGAATTGGAAGAATATGGATACCATTAGTAAAATAAACACGCAGATATTTTTGTGTTATTTATTCCAGAGATAAAGTTGTTATTTGTTCCAGAGATAAGATCCAAATAAAGAAAGAAGTGACAACCTGTAGGACTAGGAAACACAGTCTCATGGAGGCCTAGGGGTCTTTTTGGGTGAAGAAGTCAGATATTCGTCTATACCACAGTAAAGCAAGAAGATATTTTATCTTTAGTGTTCTGTGTACCCTTTTCCTGACATGCTCCTTTCTGCTTGTTTCTCATGGTGTTTTGCCTGGCATACCTCAAGATGCTTTTTATAATGGTGATGATGCCACCCTCCTGCAACCTCTTCATTTGGAAACCAAATAGCCGCCTCACACTCTAAGGCTGAAACAACTTATGAGTCACTCGCACAGGCTGTGAGAGCCAGAAGGCCCTTAGAAATCGCATCGCCCTGCCTTGTTAAGGAACACGTTAAGGGGCTAGCTTAAGGTCATGCCGTCAAAAGTAGAGCCAGCTCTAAATCCAAACTGCCAGGGCTAGTCAGAGGAAGGAAGCCTTCGCGCTCTGCTACTCTGAACTCATTACCTCACTAGCATGGCATAAAATGAGCTAAATATTTTGTAGATGTTTAAATAAATGGTAAAGGCTGGTAACATCTAGTCTAGTGATTATGACCTATCAAAAGCGAGACTCTAATAATTATCTAATAATGTTCATCTTTTCTAAAAGTTCAGGGAACTCAAGGACATATTATGCTTTATGTGTGTTGTGTTTAGTTAAATTTTATTATCTTTTTGTTCAAATTGTGGTTCTCTCATTTTTGCTAAACAACTAATAAAAGAGTCTTTAAAATCCATTTTAATCAAGGACAGGATATAAATGTTTCAGACTTCTGTAAACATTTAAAATGTAAATTCTATAAATCTCCAAAAGGGATTTGGATTAGGAAGAATTATGATTTGTAGTTGCTTCATATGTGTCAAATCAATTTGAAATAGACCTGAGATCAGTTTCATATACCATAAATCGTAACCATAAAACAGCTTTGTTAACAAATAATCCAAAAAAATCACATTAGGCCATTTATGGATAAATGATTTCCAACCAAGGGCTTGATATTATGTAGTCCCAGTTTCTAGAGGATTCTTTCCTTTGACATTAAGGACTGTATTTACTCTAAACATCGATTATAAAATTATGCATTGTTTAATTCTTTTTTAAAAGGGGTGCAAGCTGTGTCAGTGTTCTTGGGTTGAAGAGTAATTTAAATAAGCCCTTTGGTTTAGGTTGCATACAAGAAGGCTTTACAAGATCTAATCTTTTCTAAACCTGTTACGTTCTTCGGTTCAGCAGAGCTTCCTAATTGTAGCTATTAGTTCCCCTTTTTTTGTGGTCTGTTCTGTCAATAGACTACTGAGTGTTCAGTAAATTAAGCCCAACCAGCAGTCAATACATCGAGGCAGACGTTAAATCATAGCTTGGCTGCCCTTATTCATTATTAGTATCTGTGAAACAGCTTTTAAGTACAGGCACAGGATTTAACATGATGCACATTTGTGTCATTCTCAAATTTCCATCCTGTACAATCAGGTATGTGAGGGTTTTTTTTCTAGGCAACAGGTGTGTTCTTGGAATAAAGTTCAACCCCCACTTCTGGCTTATGGGAGAGGCAGCAGCTGCAAGCTTAATGCCAATGACACATGGTTCTATAAGAGAGGGGAAAAAAATAAACTACTTGTTCAGAGTATTAAAGTAATGGGCAGATGGACCATAGCTGCCTGTGCTTTTCTTTGTGTTGTGGAGTCAGAGTCTAAACTTTCAGATGACAAGTGTTTCTGTCTTTTTTCTCTCTCTTTATTTCTTACTTGAACTGCCTTTCTTCCTTCTTTTATTACTTCTTTTCCTTCCTTTCTTTCTTGTTTTAACTAGTGAAAAACATAAATTTATTTAAGCATTACCTACACATTATTGAGAATATTCCTTCATCTGAGTTATCCTGATTATGGGCTGATGAGTTTAATATAAACCAAGTTACACTTTATAACTCACTTCGTTCTAAAAGGAATTTAAAGGAACCATGTGCTATGCAA
The DNA here is from genome assembly GCF_000164805.1 of Carlito syrichta. Lineage (NCBI taxonomy): Eukaryota > Metazoa > Chordata > Mammalia > Primates > Tarsiidae > Carlito > Carlito syrichta. The sequence goes on from NW_007247668.1 coordinate 569,278, forward strand.
TTTGAAGACTTAGCATGCAAATCCTACATTTAAAACAATGTAAAATTAAATATACTTATTTATCGGCCCCATTGTTCTCTTGTAAAAGGCTACCTAGAATTTCTGAGACACTCCTAATGAGTTATAATGTACTGTGTAACTCAGGAGCCTAACATGGACATTACTTAATAGCAACAATAATGATACAATAATTATTGTGATAGTGTTCAAGAGAGTAAATGTTCATCAATCACTCAAGCATTTTTGGAAGTGTATTAGGGATAATAGTCCTTCATATATGTTAGCTTTCAGAAATTACCATGCCTCAAAATATAAGAAACTCAGCAATTATCTTGCTGCATACAAGGTTTTTTGTAAACAAAAACACGGAGGGCAAAAACAGACTAGAGTAGTAATGATAAAGCTGTGTGATACACTTGAAGTGGACACGTCTTAGTGCACAGACTTTTCTGGAGCTCATATTTATCAGAGCTTTTCTCTTTTGCCAAGGAGTATTTCAACAGAAATAATTAATAAAAATGAAGATTGTGAGAAGACGCTTTGTTTCAGATGTGGCAAATAAATACACTGCAATGTAATGAGATAAGCCCCAGTTTAATTACAATCTTGGAACCTTTGCTATAACCAGAGTCACCAGACCCCCTGGAAGACCGGTGCTGGGTATTGCCTGTGATGTCTCACTGAGGGAGAAGCAAAAAGAGAGTCTTTTTTGTTTTTGAGTTGGAGTCTTACTCTGTCACCCAGGCTGGAGTGCAGTGGTACACTCATGGCCACCACAGCCTCTACCTGCTGGGTTCAGGCGATCCTTCCGCTTCAGCCTTCCAAGTAGCTGGAACTACAGGCACTATGTCTGGCTAATTTTTTTTTATTTATTATAGAGATGAGGTCTCACCAAGTTGCCCAGGCTGGTCTCAAGCCTGTGGGCTCAGGCAACCCTCTCACCTCAGCCTCCCAAAGTGCTGGGATTACAGGCTTGAGCAACCAAGCCTGGTCGCGAATCTCTTTTTATTTTTATTTTTTAACCCAAAACCACAACTTTATTTCAGATTTTCTGTGAATCTATGCTGAAAATGGTTTTGCCAGGATTGTCTCACAGCTGAGAAATCTATAGCAGACAGATTTGGAATTTAATCCTCTGAGAGAAATAAATATCAGTAAAAAAGAAGAACCTGATGACAGTCTTTTTAAAAATGTTTTTAACTGGCTTGGCTATTATATTAGATGTTCACCAAATGCATGCCGACAATTATTAACCACAGGAATGGTGCTAATATTTTTAAAATATATGAAATGTGTCTACATTTGGAAGGCTAGCTTAGATATCTTTAAAAGTCTCTTCCAATCCACAGATTCTCAAATTTTGTGATTTTGCTTTTCTTCAGGCTGCACTTTAAAAGAAAATTGTGCTAAGATACACATAACATAAAATTTACTATCTTAACAATTTTTTAAGTGTGTAGCTTGGTAGTGTTAAGTATATTTACGTTGTTTTACAAACAATTTCCAGAACTTTTTCATGTTACAAAATGGAAACTCTGCACCCATTAAAAAACTTCCCAAACCCCTGCCCCCACTCCCAGCCCATCCCCTGGCAACCACCATTTTACTTTCTGTGTTTATGAATCTGACTACCCTAGGTAGGTCATATAAGTGGAATCATACTGTATTCGTCTTTATGTGTCTGGCTAATTTCACTTAGCATCATGTCCTCAAGGTTTGTCCATACTGTAGCATGTATCAGAATCTTCTTTCTTTTTTATGCCTAAAAATATTCTACTGTGTGTGTAGACCACATTTAGTTTATCTGTTGATTCACACTTAGTTTGCTTCTACCACTTAGCTATTGTCATGGATGTCTCTTGGAGACCCTGCTTTCAATTTTGGGGGTTACATATCCAGAGGTAAAATTGCTGGATCATATGACAACTCTGTTTTTAATTTTTTGAGGAGCCATCATATTATTATTCACAGTGGCTGCACCATTTTACATTTCCACCCACAGTGCACAGGGGCTCCAATTTCCCACATCCTCGCCATCACTTGTTACCTTCTGTTTTTCTGATAGTAGCCATCCTAATGAGTGTGGGGTGATAGCCTCAGGCTGCACTTTATGGAGAGAAGAAGGGTGACTGGTGACTGTGTCAGCTCAGCCAGAAGATAGATAAAAATTGCCCAAGTCTTCTGCCTGGAACCTCAACGGTTTTCCATCACAGTCAGAAAGAGAGCCAAGTCCCTTACTGTGAATGAGAAAACCCTATTGTGCTCTGACCCCCTGCTACCATTCTCCCTGGCTTTCTGCTCTGCTGAGAACATGCCACGCTTGTTCCGTCCCCTGGGCCTTTGCTCTTGCTGTTTCCTCTGCCTTGAACTCTCTTCCTCACATCACTCCAAGGCTCACTTTCCTTCTCCACTCAGAGCTCTGCTCAACCATCACTTCTTCAGATAAGCCTTTTGATCTCAAGCAACATCCTTGCTCCTGACACTCCCTCTATTTCAATATCCTGTTTTCTCATTTCTTTTGTCATACTTAAGGCTGCCTGAATTCATTTGTACATTTGTGTATATCATCTGTTTCCCAGAGTGAAGTGAAAGTTCTGTGAGGGCAGAACTTGGCCTCTCTTGCTCATCCCTACACTCTCAACTTCTAGAACAGTGCTGGGCAATACTTAGTAGGAATATTTAAATGAATAAATGCATAAAGGAATGTTTTCACCACCAACTGCTTTGCTGGAGTTAAAAAACATAAAGAAAGATCTCATCACACCATTAGAGTTGTTACAGACTGGGCTGGGTAAACCCTCCAGGCAAGAGGGGAGGAAAGTACTCACGTGAGTCTCCACATCACCAGCAAGGATCCTACTGTTCTTTAAAAACTCGGCCACCATACTGTTCATCAGTTTATCAAAGGCTTCCACGGAGGGTGCCACACCTTTGGGAGAGGAGCATTTTGTTACTTGGTAGTTTAATAAAAAGCAGACTGTCTTGTCTTGCCATTGGTAATATAGAACTTTAATATCATCAATGTTATTTTCACTAATTAATTCACTAAGTCATTCCTTTACTAAATCAAAACTTAGTAAATATTTCTCAAAGGGTTGGGAAAGCATTATCTTTCTATTTTTTATCCTCCTGCATAAAGACATTTACCTACATCATTTCATTTCATTCTCTCTGAATTCAGTGAGATAAGTAGCACCATTACAATGTACAGATGAGGAAACAGAGGAAAACAGTGACTGGGCCAAAGTTCTGTACCAAATAAAAGGCAGATCCAAAATGTAATCCAGTGGATTCATCCAAAGCCAGTGTACTTTCTTCTATAGTGACCTGCCTGGGTGCTAGAACAACCTTACAAATAGTTACCAAGATTACCCAGGGCAGTTAAAAGATAATAGTGAACTTGGGGCAAGGAGAAAAAAAAAAGCTGATTTCATTCATTCTGTTCCTTCTTCACTCCCAAGGGGGAGGGGATTCAGCCATGGTAGAGTGAAAATGCCTGCTGAGCCAATACCTGTGGAGTTTGGAGTTACCAAATTATTATAAAAGTCGAAGTGACAACTGCTCAACCGGTGTGCTCTGCATTTCTTTCTCTGCCTTTTAATTAACAGGAAAAAGAAAATCTAAGTATCTGATTTCATGTCTCTAATATTGAGAAACTCAGCATTACAGACTATTAAAATCCTAACCAAAACCTAGGATTATCTCTCTCATATTGCAGAAACATGTCCTCCATGCGCACAAAACTATAGGATATGTTTACTTCTTTTTCTCTTTTGTCTAAGTGCTCATTTCCACAGGCCCAAGGGGTTACTTATAGTTTTCTGCATCTACATTCTAACTTCTAAAGTAGGCTGTTGAAGCTGAGTTATCTTAAAGTTCACAACACAGTGTATACCAACTTCTAGAACATGAAAAGAGCACAAGCCGAAAGATTTCTCATAGATCGATTTGGAAACAGATAAACCTGTTTGTTGCTTTGGAAGAGGCCTGAGGGGGGTCTTTGCTGAATACTTAAAGTGGGAGAAAGTTTCAGAAATGTGATGGAGTCCTCTACATAGAAGAAGGTACAATGATAAAAGAGAATATTTTCCAATTTTATTTCATCACTCAGCTCTGCTCACACCCCCTGCGGGGCAGACTTGTCTGTCTCTACAGACTGCATCCTTTGAGCACCCCTTAATCAAAGGATCTGGGGCCCTGAATAGTAATACATTGAGAACAAAGATTCCAGAGGATTAAGACTGTTTATAATTTATCTTAGATGTCCTTGCACTTAGCACAGTGCTTATCACTTGGCCAAAATGCAGAAAATATTTATTCAATTGCTGATTTAAACTTACCTGTCGGGGGGGAAAAAAAAAACCACCCAACATTATAAAACATATCATAATACCAATATGATAATAGAGTAGTCCTTGATCTATGTCTATTATGTATTTGTAAAAGATTATGTTCTAAGTTTCTTTTAAAGTAAAAAAAAAAAGTTAACTTTGGTTATAATATTGTAATGATGATGTTCATATTTAAGGTGAAAGATTATTTTTAATGATTTGTTAAAAATAGAATGTCAAAAATTACCGAAGCTTATTAAGAAGAAATGGAAACGATGCTATTTAAGATTAGTAAAGTGTTTTAAGGATATCATTCAGACAATTTACTAATTACCCTACTTCATTTCAAGTAGGAAAATAAACAGCCAGTTAAGTTGTTTTAAAAGAGCTCTGCTTTAATAACTAGTTTGAAAAGATTTGCTCTATTAGAAAATATTTGTTTAAGCACCTAAATAATGTAATTATGTGCCTTCTAATTCTACATAGCCTATTCATTTTTCTAGAAAAAGTTCAGTCTATGATACCTCTTTGCACAGTGAGGTTGAAATTATTGAGTTCCCTCCCCCCCAACAATACTATACAATCTCCTGGAAACTGGATTCTGACTTTATTTTGCGTATTCACAGGCTTTATTTTATATATATATATTGTTTTTTATTATAAAATTGTGGGGTATAGTTAAGGGTTAGGTATACAAATGTGCATCGTTCAGGCACCCTTGTTAATAAGGGGTGTCTCCCCATCACAGGCTTTATATTTGTGGTCAGCAATTTAGAGAAATGTCTTTAATCACCTAATGCCAACAACATAATTAAACAAAATTACTGAAGAGAACATGAAAATCTTTTCTTACAAATAAAGTTTACTGAATCTCATATACCAACTGCATAGTTAGCAAAAAGAGGCTTATAATGAAATCATAGATGTGTTTCAGTTGGTGCGGAAAAAACTTACAGGCTCCTGGCAGCCTTCCTTTAAACAACACCCCCTTTCAATTCATCCAAAGCATTTTAATTTTCATTATGTTCAGGGGGGAAATAAACCAGCCAGCACATTTGTGCTCACACAGTAATTTTTGTCCCATGGCATGTAAGACAGGCACAGCTCCAGATATGCCTGAAATTCTAGAAGCACCAATGTAGGTCTTTCCTAGTGAGGCTTTTTCTGAAGCCCCCTCTTCTCCAAGGCTTTTTTTTTTTTTTGGCCCCCCAAAGCTTGACAGGATTCAAAATGGACCAGATAAGGAGCAAATGCACATGCAACAAAATGGAGTTGCCGTATTAAATACAGATAGCCCAGTTAAATTTGAATTTCAGATAAGCAATGAATAAATGTTTGGCATAAGCGTGTACCATGCAGTATAGTTCATGTAGTATTTGGGGCATACTTACACCCCTCAAAATGTGTTCTTTATCTGAATTTCAAATTTAATAGAGGGCTGGGCACAGTGGATAACGTCTGTAATTCCAGCACTTTGGGAGGCTGAGGAGGGAGGATTCATTGGGACCAGGAGTTTGAGACCAGCCTGGACAACATAGCGAAATCTCACTTCTATAAACAAAGCAGAAAAATTAGCCAGGCATGATGGCACATGCCTGTAGTCCCAGCTACTCAGGAAGCTGAAGCAGAAGGACAGCTTGAGCCAGGAGTTTGAGGCTGCGGTGAGCTGTGATCATGCCACTAAACTCCAGCCTGGGCAAAAGAATGAGACCCTGAATAAAAAGAAAAGAAAAGAAAAAAATAATAGAGCACTGTATTTTTCTTTGTTAAATACATTTTTGGTAAATAAGGTTTTTTTGGTCCTTAGACAAGAAGAAATTGGAAAAACTACTGTAGCTAACTTGGATAGTATGCCATATGTGGTACCCTTCCTAAGGAAGTAGTTAACCTTTTATTTTTGATCATACCATTTAAAATAATCTTTTTAAAAGTGTGGCATTAGTACCTTAGCATATAGTATTAAAAACCTATTTGGGAGGACTCATCAGAAGCCCAGGCCTTGCCTTCATGAAATATACTTAAGTAAAAAACTTCTCACATGTACTCCATGATTCTAAAATAAAATAATAAAAAATTAAAATAAAGAAATTAAATCTAAAAGAAATTATTTTAGAAAGCATATTTGATTTGAGGCTAGCTGGGTATGGTGGCTCACACTTGTAATCCTAGCACTTTGGGAGGCTGAGGCAAGGGGTTGAATCCAGGAGTTTGAGAAAGTGTACATATTTGGTTTGGAACAGGCAAAGGTAAAACAATGTGATCTGGCCACGCTATATCAAAATCATATTTGGCTTCACATCAGACTAGCTCCCTAATAAAATTAGGAAACTGTGGTTCCTAAATTTAATAACTTGCTCTCTTTAAAATTAAAATCTACAGAACGATAATGCCCCTCAATTTACATTTTAGTTAGGAACATTAGTTTCTTTTTTGATTATTACATAGATAATATATTTATTCATTGAGTGTGGAATAGCAATATGAACACTAAAAATAAAAGAATAATGACATATGGCACATGGGTTATGCTTTTAAGAGGCACGGAGGCCTTTGGAAATCTGAGGTGACAGGGATCTCTTGAAGCCAGGAGTTCGAGATCAGCCTGGGTGACACAGTGAGACTCCGTCTCTATTAAAAAAATGTTTTAAAAAAATCAGCTGTGTATGGTGGTGCATGCTTGTAATCCTAGCCACTCAGGAGACTGAGATAGGAGGATGGCTTGAGCCAGAAGTTTGATGGCATCACCGTACTCCAGCCTGGGTGACAGAACAAAACTCCATTCTCTCTTAAAAAAAAAAAAAAAGAGGCATAGATATTGATAATTTTTGTGGATCATGGGTTAAAACTTTTCTTCCTTTCTTTTTTTTAGAAACTGTCTTCCTCTGGTTAACATCTTGGTCTCACATGAAGGAAGGAGTAGGGAAGTTGAAAGAAGTAGATAGAAATGTTTCTTGAGAATAAATGATGGGAACAAAATTAGGTGACCCGAATGGAAACCAGTAATGACAACAGTTTATGGCCCTACCTCCGTTAACACCATTAACATCCCTGCAGTTCCCAGGGGGCCTGTGGGTCTCCGCAGACAGCGACTCCAGGCGGCTGACGGCTCGCTCTAGCCTTTCCACCAGTCCCTGCATGTCTGCCATTCTAGAAAAGCACAGGCACAAACAGAAGCTGTGTGAGTATCAGGAGGATTAGCAAACCAACACCACAACACATAACAGAGAGAAGGAAAATAAAAACCGCCACAAAGAAGAACAAAATCATGAACTCCGCAGCAACCTGGATGGAATTAAAGTGTATAATACTGAGTGACCTCTCACAGAAACAAAGATCTGAGTATCACATATTCTCACTCATAAGTGGACCTTGAAGAAAAGGATTGAAAGTGGCAGGAAGCTGTGGGGGTGGGGAGGTGGGATTGACAGTAGTTGATATCTGCCTGGGGAAGGGGGGGCATACCTCATCAATAAGTGTACTTGCATGGTGAATATTTGTACACCTAGCTCTGAATTGTACCCCACAATTTTAAAATAAAAATTAAAAGAGGGGAAAAACAAAAACAAAACACTCGGAAGGCCTTAATTACCTAAAGAGTATTTCTATGCCTCAGGAAAATATGTGAAATTCAAAAGGACATAAAACTTGGAACAAATATAATAGCAAATTGTACTGAGCTTACTTTCTATTCAATTCAGTGATTCTTTACAAGTAATACACAAATATTCACTCTATATGGCTCTTGAGTGCTTGCTTAGATGCTTCCTTGTTAAATGATATAATCTACGTATAGCATTTACTTAAAAGCCAGAGAATCTCAAAGTTAATATTGCCAACTCTTATTCTGCTAGCTAGTAGGAGCATATTTTAACTCTTTATAATTCTTTTTGTTAGAGTATAATTCTCTGGGGGACACTAAACCCACTGATAATCCTTATTTACTCAACTACACAAAACCAAACAATCCAGCCTAGGAGAATCATGAGTTTATGAAACTGCACATCATTTAGCAGGCAAAGAGGCCATCACTTCCAAGAGCTCATTGTTTTCCATTTACTATTAGCTTCTTTGATGCTTCTGTTGCTGAATGATTTTAAATAGTAATTATCCTAAATGGTGGGATTCCAATTCAAAATATGTAAAATGGTTATTTTTGTTTTGTAAGGCTACTGGCTATTTTTAGGCAAAATTGAGTCTTAGGTGAGGTGGATTTTGAAGACAGGCATCTTTGGCTACTCTTGGCTGGGATAGACAGGGATTGAAGCTGACTAGAGGGCTGGGATAAAAATGGGGCATCCTTCCTGCTTCTAAACGGATAATTAAATGAGTGTGCATAGGGTAAGTACCCACTAAAGTTATAAAATTATATTAAAATTATTGATCCTAGAATTTACATGTCATTAAGGCAAGCTCTGAGGAATGGAACCTAATCCAATTTGTCCAAGTTCATGAGATCCAGTTTATAGCCACTGTAACCCTGGCCACACGAACTTTGGACTGCTTTTGGCAAAATCTACCTGCTGTTCCTGAAGAGAGTGAAACATGCCTCATCTTAATCAGTGCCCGTTGCTCTTCTCACTCTTAAGAATTCTCCAAACATCATTCCGAGCAAAAGAGGAGCAGTATGCTTCTGAATCAGAGACACTGCTGCCCTAGAGCATGGGTAAATTTCATGGCTCTCAGATGTACAAATATTTTATATTTCTGCTGGGAACCAGGCAATGCATTTTTCTTTTGTATTTTGTATTCCATCAGTTTTTAGCTTAAATACAATGACAACACATCGCTGCCATATTTAAAAGCAAGGTTATACTTATCAAAACATGTGTATAGCTCTGCAATTCTGTGTCCAAATGTCAGATGGTCATCAGCTATGGATGGCAGAGTTCACTGTCTATTTTGGAAAGTCATCTCTCCTGAAACTGGCAGCAGTTACTCTTTCAAAATATGGGGCAGCATTCTCTGCACGGCTGAAATCAGCATCTAATCCTAAGGGGATTCAAAATTAGAAATTTCTCATCTATTCTTTTCCTCTCCACGTCAGAGCTGTTACTTCCATTGCAATTGAAGAAAAAAAAGGAAGAAGAAATTTAATTGAATCCTTTACGTAATATTCTTGCAAGGGAACTGGGTATCCTGTAGGTGGGTGAAGGCCATTTGAGAAATGATGAAAGCACCTCAAATCTTTTAATAGTTGCCCATCTGTTCACAGTTATCTATGTTCACTGTTACTCAACTTGCCAAATGTTACCACCACAGACCTAGCCCGCGATAGAAAAAAAAAAATGTGTTTGCTTTGTTAGCAAGTTCCCTATCCTCCAACAGAAAGGCACTCGCCACCTCCAGCAGCTCACAGATCAAGCTGTTTTGGGAAGGCCTGTTACATTTCACACTTAGGACTGCTGTCTCTAACTGTGGCTTAATCACACTCCCTGACAGGACCCAAACTCACATTATCTAATAGTGCTCCGTATGTTGAAAGACAACAGGAGTCAGCCCATGAACTGCAGGGCTGGACAGATTGGTGTGGAATGCAGTCGAAAGCAACTCAGGTGTCACTCCATGTAAAATTCCCATGAACAAGATTGAGGTCTTGCCACAGCCTCTAAAGAGGTCAAAATTAGCTCATGCAAGGAAGCTGGAAAGATGCCTATGGGTTTAAAATTTTAGAACAGTTTCTAAGAGAAACTGAAGAATAAATAGAAGAAAGACTACACCAGGATACGTGCTAGCATTCCCAGAGAGACTGATGGGGTCCAAGATGATCTCTCTCTCTTTCTTCCCCACCCCACACACAGACACACATATGCCCTCAGCTGCTATCCTGGCTCTCAAGAACGAGGAAAGAACAGAGCTGCAGATTCTCCAAATTCTTCCCAGGCAGTCCCATCCGCCTTGGCGTTCCAAAATGGATTTAGCCAAGTTTTGACAGGGAGGTAGCAGCCAGGAATTAAGAATTAGATTGAGGAAATGCATGGGGTAGTCAAAGCAAATATAGACAGCAAGGTCAGGGCAAGGAATGAGTCAGATACAGGGGGACAGACGGAGGAGTTTGGATCAAGAGGCCAGCCGAGTAGGGGGACAGGGTAAGATGGCTTGAAAGAAGATATTCTAAGAATCAGATAGGGAGCAAAGAAGCCAGTTCACAGCTGGAGAATTAAAAGACTGGGCTCGATGGTGCAGCTCAAAGTTGGCCCTCCAGACATTTTAGTCATCCTATTTAAGTAGAAGCCAACAGCAAGGAGAGGTCAGAAGATACAAACACTTGAGGATGTAAGGGTGTGTGGGAGGAAAAAAGAGGGCCTTTCATGATTTTCTCCTTTTAAAGATGTTTTAGGAAACTACGCTTAAAGTTAATATTAACTTCCTTGTTTTGTATTAATTTGAGTATTCTCTTTTGAATTTCATCATAATGAGAAACAGATCTATCCTTGTCATCTTTTTTTTTTTTTTTTTTTTTGAGTTGGAGTCTCACTCGGTCACCCAGACTGGAGTGCTGCTGGGCTCCGGTGATCCTTCCGCCTCAGCCTTCTAAGTAGCTGGAACTACAGGTGCGTGCTACCATGTTGGGCTAATTTTTGATTTATTGTAGAGAAGAGATCTCGCCAAGTTGCCAGGTGGGTCTCGAACCCGCTGGCTCAGGCAATCCACTCGCCTCGGCCTCCCAAAGTGCTGGGATTACAGGCTGAGCCACCGAGCCTGGCCTGTCATTTTTTTCTTATTTGAATTTTTCCCTCACTTTTTCTCTTTTAAAGTTTAATTTTTATTTTCATCATAGCTAAACATGACAGAATTTAAAAAGTCAACAGTTCAAGGCTTCTTACAGAAACACAACAGTACCCTGCCTATCCCCTTATATTCTTTGTCTCAAGAGTCAGTCATTTTCAATTATTTTAATTGTTTCTTTCAGTAACTACCTTCTTATCTCTAAATAACATGCTTATATCTCTGTGTCTTGGTTGTTTTTCTTCTATTTTAAGCACTACCTATTGAGTTCCCACTGAAAATATGAGGGTCTATTTTTTTCTTGCCCACTCCCCACCAGCACATGCATGCATGTTTTCTTTTGTCTCATCCTCCCAATAGTATCATATCACAATTTTTGTGTGAATACTATCCAGTGTTAACACAATTATGACTAGTTGCATCTGAGTCAGAAGGTATACTAATATTATTTTCCATTTTTTGCACTACCTATTTTGCTAAAAACATTAGTTTTAGTTTCTCAGTTTTCTATATACTTAAAAATTTATGCATCTCCAAACTTCCTCCATTCAATAGGACCAAACATATCTGGAATTCTATTAATTTTTTTCTTCTCAGAGGTACTTCTTCTGGAGACTTACTCCAATCTGCACAATATCTCCAAAGGCTTGCTACACATTTGTAACCTGGGACTTGCTGTCATCTTTATTCTAGGGATTTCTCTTCCCTCTCTCTTATTTGTACCTGTTTCCTGGATCCTATTTCTTCCTCTTTTTTAGTGCACTTAATTGGAAAATGAATCTTCTTCTGAAGTAAAGGTACATGAAAGGTCAATTTCTGAGGCTATGAAAGTCTGAAAATATCTTTTTTTTGGTCCTCACACTTGATGGCTAGTTTAGCTGAGAATAGAATTCCAGGCTACAAATTTTCCTCAGCATTTAAAAAATATTGCTTCATTGTCTTCTAACTTTCTAGTTTGCTGTTGAGAAGTCCAAAGCTATTCTGATTCTTGATCCTTTGGATATAACCTATATTTCCCTCTCTGGAGGAAGTTTTTGAAATTTCTGTGTCCACAGTGTTTTTAAACATTTACAATGATATGTTTTGTTGTCAATCTACTTTTTTTTTTTTTTTTAGTCAGAGTCTCACTCTGTCACCCAGACTGGAGTGCAGTGGCCACTCCCGGCCACCGCAGCCTCGACCTGCTGGGCTCCGGCAATCCTTCCGCCTCAGCCTTCCAAGTAGTTGGAACTACAGGCACACGCTACCACACCCGGCTAAGTTTTTGATTTATTGTAGAGATGAGGTCTCACTAAGTTGCCCAGACGGGTCTCAAACCCACGGGCTCAGGCAATCCACTCACCTCAGCCTCCCAAGGCGTGGGATTACAGGCTGAGCTTTGTTCAGAGTTGTGGAATTGACAAGAAATTGACTTTGCATATTGTTTATCTCTGAATGAGTTTATAAATTAAGTTTTTCTTTCAATAAGTAAATAAATAAATAAACTTGCATTCTAAATATATCAACAATTCAAACTTTTCTCACACCATATTTCTCCCAGTATTTGCAAATACTTTACACCCTTCAATAAGATTACAGATAGTCAGAGTCTTTTATATACTGTCTTGGAATAATAAGCTATTCTGGAATCAAGAAAATATTTTCCTCCCATACGATTATGATGTATCCATAGCAGTTAAAACAAATTTTTTTATAAATAAAGAAAATGCTTTTCTAGGAGAAAAGATGGCTATCATTGTTTAAAAATATATTATCTCTTTGATCATCTTCTACAACCCAACCTCAAAGTATAAATACCTAGCCCCTAATACTCTCCAATTTTATGTTCAATGTCCAATGTTATGTCCATAATATAATGACTATGCTTAAAACACTAACAGAGACATAACAATTTCCAGAAAAGCAGAATTCCACAGGAGAGTTTGAAATGATAAAAGTCCAAACATCTTATAAGATCCCAGTTGTTCTGCTCCTCTATAACCAGGATAGTACTGAGGAGTTGTGGTTTTGGAACCAGATGCACTCAGATCTGTACTCTGACTCTCACTAGCTAGGAGACCTTGGGAAAAGAGCTTAATTTCATTTTGTGTCAGTTACAACTTACACATAGGGTTGCTATCAAGGATGAAAGTATATAAAGTCTGAAACGTGGTTAGTGAAAAGCATGTTAGCTGCTGCTAGGAAGATATTCCATCTTATTTTGCTCTTGGTGGGAATAGTTATTGTATTTTACTGTTAAGTAGTCATCTAGAAGATCTGATCAATGGAAATGACTAACTAAAAACTTCAGATCAGTATACCCTTATATATTTTTTCCCAATGTTTCATTTTCCTCTGTGTACTTACTCTTCCAACATTTCTAGAAGGGGTTTTTTTCAAGTTTGTATGTATGATGATTATAAAATGAAAATTTTGGTGTGCAGTTTTTTAAAAAGTCACATATTTTCTCCTAAACATTTTTGTAATGACTCTTATTCTTTTTAACAACCCTCTGTGAAGGACACAAACGCAATCTCTGTGGAACCATTTTGGAAAATAGCACTTCTTGCTCTCTCATATTTTCTTTACCCAAACCATCTTATGCTCAGTGGTAAAGGGTCTGGTAAGCTTTTAACTAACTCAGTCTAACCAGTTATAAAAGCAGCTTTCGTAGCTGCTTTGAACATTGACACCCCATGGCACAATTTAAATGGTGATAAGCCCAGAATAACAGCCTATATGTCTGGATTACATATTTAGTGTCTGTAAGACATACTGCCCAATTAAAATACTGACTTGTGCTTTCTTTTCTGTTAGCACTTGTATACCTTACCTCCCGAAGAGACCAGCTGCAAGCTTTACATGGGCTGAGGTTGGATTTTACTCTTCGTTGCCTCTCCCACTGAGTCCAGCATGGTACCATATACCTAGAGAATTCTATAAATACTTTTTGATTGACTAATTTATTAACTACCACTCACTGCCTTTTCCTTGCCTGCCTACTCACTGGCACCATCCCAGATCGGGCTGAAAGCCAGATTTTCATAGGATAAATTTTAAAGAAGGTGCTAGATTAGTTTTTCCCACTGGGAACCACAGTGGCTTCCTTCCTTGGTTTGCTTTATTTTTGTATTTTTTCCCTAATGTTAGATATTTTATTTAGCTTTATGTTCTTATTGCAGTAGATAGAAATTACATTACACGAATGAATAGAAGTAACAGAGCAGACATTATTGCCTTTTCCTGATCTTAAATAAAGTATACCTGTGGGCATATCATCAAGGTTACCATTAAGTGTGATGTGAGCTATAGTTTCTTCGCTATACCATTTGTCACATTAAGAGAACCATTTCTGATACAGTGATACAGTGATAGTTTTTATGGTAAATGACCTCCCACGGTTTAAAAGAGCACAATTGCCCCCTCTCATGTAAATCTTTGGGTCTTCTAAGGCTATTTTGCTTTAGAATTTCAATTTTTTGAAATAAAGGCATATTGTCTAAAGAGTTTTGTAAATTCCTCACAGCAAGTTATAAAGCAAGTAAAAAAAATGCTACTTTGATAACATTTTTATTTTAATAAAAAAGCGGGGTCATTCAGATTACGTGATTGCTAGTTCAAAGTTCTCCCTACTAAGCCAAAGACGCAGAAATAATTTTGGTGAGAGTTTTTCTTTTCTTTTCTTTTTTTGAGACAAGATCTCACTCTGTTATCCAGGCTAGAGTGCAGTAGCACAATCATGGCTCACTGCAGCCTCAATCTCCTGAGCTCAAGCAATCATCCCACCTCAGCCTCCTGAGTAGCTAAGACTATAGGACACACCACACCACCAATCCTGGTTATTTATTTATTTTAAGGTAGGTACAGGGTCTCACTATGTTGCTCAGGCTGGTCTCGAACTCTTTACCTCAAGGGATTCTCTTGCCTCAGCCTCCTAAAAGTGTTTGGATCAGGCATTAGCCACTGTGCCTGCCCATTAAATAGTGTCTCTTCTTATTCTGTAAGAGAGACTCAGATCCATAGGATTCTGAAAATCATGAGCCTTAGATTAAATAGGAAAGAGACTTGAAGTGACAGGAAATTGGAGACTTTCAAACCTTTTCTCATGGTAAGCCTGGGCAACTGGCTAATATGTGAGCTCTCAGCAAAAATACAGTTACACTGGACTAATTTCTTTATAAGAGAGTCAAAATTTAAATTATTTGGTAAGTTACCATCAAATCACACTGTTTTAGAGTGTTAAATTCTCTTTACCATAACTTTATCAAGAAATTTCTTTTCTTTCCCAGGAAACTACCAATCACTGGGAGAAGTAATCTTGTGATTTATTATTACTAATTGGGTAATGGTATGTATAGGAGAAAAAGACATCATAGTATTCATTCATTCATTCATTTATTCATTGACTGGTTCGTTGAATATGTTTGTTTCATTCAGTCAGTTTCTCTATCTGCTAGGCACAATGCTCATATCTAGAAAATCAAGGCTGATTTAGAAACATTTCCTGTCCAGCTGTAGTGTGAGAGGGTTGGAAGCAAACTCTGTTCAGTCAAGCCAGAAAGTCATTTCACTGAGAGATATATTCATGTTGCCAAGGTGCCTGCCTGCATATCTTTTGCTTACTCGCCTACAGAGTGTTTCTGAGGCCAGCTTCTCACCAAACAGCAAACAAAAATCATCATTTTCTTTTTACTGCAAAGATATTTCAAGAATCTTTTTTTTTTTTAAAAGAGACAGAGTGTTGTCCTGTCACCCAGGCGGGAGTGCAGTGGCACAATCATAGCTCAGTGCAGTTTCAAACTACTAGACTCAAGCAATCCTCCTGCTTTGCCCTTCTAAAGCACTGGAATGACAGACAGGTATGAGCCACTGTGCCCAGTCTCTGATTTTTGATATGGTGTAATCAGAATAGGAAATATCAGAGAGTTATACAAGTAAAAAAAATTCAATTTTTCATGAAAACTGGAGAAAACATATGAAGGGGGACTCAAAATACCCCAGAATTTATTTATTAAAAAATTGTGTATTTATTCTCGCATGTTTAAACTTCAGTCACCTTCAGAGTACTCTCTGTTTGACACAATACACCTAAGGAGACACTTTTCCCACTGATCAAAACAGTTTTTGAACTCATCAATTTGGGTGCCTTTTAGTGGTTCTGCTGTTTTTTGTTTCACCTTTTCCACACTGGCAAAACATTTTCCTTTGAGAACTTTTTTCACCCTGGGAAATAAAAAAAAGTCTCTTAGGCTAAGAACCGGTCATGCCATTTTTGGTCAAAAGCTGCTGAACACTCAGCACAGTGTGGGCAGGTGTGCTTGTAAATCATCCATCATGAAATAGGCAAACACATTGAAAGAATATATATATATATTTTACTAAAGCCAAATGCAGTCTCTCACAGCAATGCTAGCTGGTACACTGATGTCAGGGGGTTCCTAGAACTCTTATGTAGTGGGAAGCCTGTACTATAAGGGGCCCCCCCTCCAAATGATAATTCCAGTTTTTTTGGGGTCCCCTTGTATATGAGGTCCTGGCGAGCCAATTGATTATATCCCACTGCAGAGGGAAAAAGCAAACCCTTCAGCCTGACCTGAAGAAGGATCTCACCCCAGTGCTCTAGCCACAACTCCCAGGCTCCTGAGATAACCCAAATGTTACATGAATGACTCACCATACCCCAAACATTCCCTACCCCATTCCTCTCCAATACTGTGATCCTGTTGCCTCCAGGGTCCTTCCTGGCACTGTTACCTCCATTCCTCAAACCCCAACTTCTCTAAGAGGGCTTCCAGCATGCCACAGATCAGAGGTAATCCCTCATGAGGTACTTACTGCCTGTCATTTCCATCATATCCAGGCTGGAACGCAGAAGGGCAAAATTAACCCACCATGTACAGAAATTACCTCACCATTCCATTTGCCCTCTGTGGGTATCACTCCTCGGAACCAACCCAGATTGGTCTTGTAGTACCAATTTAGATTTCTAAATTGAAATTTCTGAAGATAAGAGACTAGGATTCGTAACTTGATGTGGTGGGAAAGGGATTAGAGAACTTGAGTGCCAACCCCTTCACTGACAACCAGTTCCAGGCAGATTACCTAACCTATTAGGCAATTTTCCCGTTCCCAATACAAGAATGTTTTCCTTTTTCTTCATCCAGTAAACTTAAGAAAATTGTATGTGAACATGTTTTGACCTGCATTCTGTGCCATCCATTGGGGCTACACAGGCACATGAGACACAGACTGTGCCCTCAATCATCTTGAGGAGTCCATAGCCACCTGGGATGGGCCAGGACACTGGGCCACAGGGAACTGAGCTATTGTAGCAGAAGGGAGCCCAGGGGGGCAGAGTCCATGTGCAACCTGAGGGCTGGCTCTGTGCACTGACTTGGGGGTGAGGCTGAGTAAGAGCCAGCCAATCAAAGACTCAATGCTGCGCGGGATCAGGATAAATCTCTGTTCTATTTTCCTACCATGAAATGGGAACTCACCTAGCTAGATGTAAGGTAGCAATCCTTCACTGAAAAGAAGTTCCCTCTCCACCTCCCTCTGTGACCCTTTCTTTGTTTTTTTTTTTTTTTGAGTTGGAGTCTCACTCTGTCGCCCAGACTGGAGTGCAGTGGCCGCTCCCGGCCACCGCAGCCTCGACCTGCTGGGCAGCCTCGACCTGCTGGGCTCCGGCGATCCTTCTGCCTCAGCCTTCCAAGTAGCTGGAACTACAGGCGTGTACTACCAAGCCCGGCTAATTTTTTTGATTTATTGTGGAGATGAGGTCTTGCTAAGTTGCCCAGCCGGGTCTCCAACCCGCGGGCTCTGGCAATCCACTCACCTCAGCCTCCCAAAGAGTGGGATTACAGGCTGAGCCACCAAGCCAGGCTTCTGTGACCCTTTCTAAGTGTCCATGCAATGGGGGAAGCTCTGTCCATTCCTGGGTCCCCACATTACCCTTTTGCTCTTGTTTAGGCCATGGAAGAGGTGAAGTCAAACGGGCTGCTTCTAGGAGTCCCCCAAGGTCCATACCCTGGCACTGAGAAAAGAGAAGTCACAAAGACCCAGTTGGCCAGGCTACTATTACAACCTGGGCAAGGGTTTCTTGGACCTTTTGTCCCTCCATTAGGTAAATGTATTGCTTCTGTTATATCCAGAATAGAAAAAGAACTTTTACAACTCAATAATAAGAAGGCAAATATGCCAATTTAAAAACTGACTAACTAGATGTTTTCCCAGAGAAGACAGGCAAATGATGCTAGGGAAATGCCAATCAAAACTCCATTGAGATACCACTTCACACTCATTAGGATGGCTACAACTGAGAAGACAGGTAATAAAAAGTGCTGATGAGAATATGGAGTAACTGGAACCCTCATATGTTGCTGGTGGGAATGGAAAACAGTGCAACTGCTTAAAAACATGAGAAGTTTTTTCAAAAGTTAAGCACACATTTTTCATATGAACCAGCCATTCCACTCCTAGGTATACACGAGAAATGAAAACATATGCCTACACAAAGACTTGTACCTAAACATCATAGCAGCATCATTCAAAATAGCCAAAAAATGGAAACAACTCAAATGTCCATCAACTGATAATGAATAAGCAAAATATGGCACAAGTATACAAAGCAATATTATTCAGCCATTAAATAGGAATAAAATACTAAAACAGTTAAGCCCCCAAAATATTATGCTAAGTGAGTCAGACACAGGAGATCATGTATGGTATGATTTTATTTACATGAAATATCCAGAAAAGACTAATTTATAGAGACAGAAAGTAGATTAGGGGTTACCTAGGGCATTTAAAATGGGTCAATTGTATGGTACGTAAGATGAAACCTCCAAAAAAAAAAAAAGAAAAAGTATTGTGCCTCTTTCTATAGTTAAAAACCAGTTAAATCTGAGTAACTTTCCTGCTCTTTTTCTCCCAAAAAAGACATAGGTATTTAAACTTAACCAGAGACAGCTCTGAGTGGCCATACCTCTCAGTCCTGGAACTAGCTATAGAGGCCAAGGCAGATGAAAGGACAGAGCAGTGGTTCTCATGCTTTCTCTTGTGTATCAGAATCATTGTGGGGTGGGGTGAGAGGAAGGAGAGAGCTTCCTAAATGCAGATTTCTGGGTCCCACTCTTAGCAATTCTGATTCAGTTATTCTAGGTCTTCCCAGAAATCTGCTTTTTTTTTTTTTCTCTTCCCGTTTCAGAGACAGGGTCTTGCTCTGTTGTCCGGGCTGGAGTGCAGTGGCACAATCATGGTTTACTGCAGCCTTGAGCTCCTGGACTCAAGCAATCCTCCCACCTCAGCCTCCTGAGTAGCTACGGCTATATAAGCATGTGCCACTATGTCCCACTAATTTTTTATTTTTTGTAGAGACAATGCCTTGCTATGTTGCCCAGATTGGTCTTGACTCCTGGCCTCAAGGGATCCTCTCACCTTGGCCTCCTGAAGCAGGGATTACAAGTGTGAGCCACCACACCCTGCCTGAAATCTGCATTTTTAAGATGCACTCTTCAGAGTACAAGGACTCACAGTTTAAGAATTACTATAACAGTTGTGCAGGAATGCTGTGGAAGCATGTAGGAATGAGGGCTCAAGAAGGATGGGGACTCAACTGAGCCCTAAGAGATAGGAGGCTACTAAAATTAAGTTAGGAATTAAATTAAGTCTCAAAGGCTGAGGGGGTGTGATTCATAGGTAAAGGCAGTCCAGAGCCTATCACTTGCATGTGCAAAGACACGGAGGCATTAATGGCCAGTAAATATTAATTAAACGTTCACTATGTGCCAGGAGCAATCTATCACAGCATGAGAAACAAGGGAATGATGAGGAATCAGAAAGGATGGTCGAGAGATATGAGAGGGGACTTGGTAATTTACTAGGAAGGTGACAGTGGGTTGGAGAAAATCTGAGGAAAGTTTAGATTAGGCAAGACTTGAGAACAGATTAAATGGATGGGGTTTTGGAGGGAAAGGAAGGAGCCTGTATGTTTTAGATATTTCGCTTGGGGTGGGGTGGTATCGATCAAAACAGAGATGGGGGTGGCAGTGGCTAACTCAGAGGATCTGAGTTTGCAGTGCCTACAGCTGGCAGCTGCAAATAGCAACGTGAAACTCAGGGGACTTCTGGAAAAGAGTTATACATATTATCTACCCAGTATATACCCAGAATACCTGCCTCAGGATTCTTGGGAAGATGAAAGGAGACGATGACGTGAACTCTGTGACCTGTAAAGTGATGCCTAAGTGTCATTATTATAACTTCCCTCTGAATGCTCCACAGTACTTATCACTGTGATCATACTCAGTGAGCGCTCAGTTCATGAGTGATCATGGCAAGTGTTACCACCTCTTCTGTCCTCCACACTGACTGCAACACCTCAGACCACAGAACCAACACACTGCAACACACCACTGATGGAAAGCATCAAAGGGGATATCAGTCCATAATGGTCAGTTATTTCTCACAATATGACTAGAAATATTTTACTTTATTTATTAAATCCTGTCCTTTCAGTGTTAACAATCTTTCTGAAGTAATAAGTGATAAGTTTGCTGAAATTCTTCCTAATCTCAAAATTCACCAGCACTCACTGCAAGATTTATATACAGTTGTACGACAGACTCAGTAACTCTTAAAAGGAAAAAAGAAAAACCCTAAGGATCAGTTTTTAAGTGCTGAATCTGCATTATAAACAGAAATTACCAAAAAGTACAAGTGTGATCATAACCAGGTGATCGCTCTGGCCCAAGGATTCTCCTCCAACTCCTTTCGACTTCTTCATATGTCTCCAGCCTCCTGGGTCTACTTTCATACTTGACTTTGATTTATGACTTTAACACACTCTGAGCTTTCAACTCCTGCTGTGGACCATCCAAAGACCAAAGGTTCTTCTTTCTTACTCTTTGGACCTGGGATCCCAAGGCAAAAGAGGAAGAGAAAGGGAGTAAAGTGGAGAAAAAAGAATGGTGTGGGAGAAGCAGAGGGCGGAAAGAGAAGAAGAGAAAGCTTCAAAGAGAAGAAGGGTTATCAGGGACTAGCAAGAAGGAAAAAGTTCACTTCAGCCTCTGTCTCTAAATTGTGTTCAAAAAGCAACTACCTAACTCTGAAAGATAAAACAATGGCAGATGAATGAAGGAGAATAATCAAAGCTTGAAAAGGGGACTGGTTTGGGAATAACATTCTGGTTTTTTCCCTTTTTTCCTTCAGGGTTGGTCTGAGGTTAGAACTGTGGGCGGGTGCAAGCAGCAAATGCCTTTTTTTTGGCCAGAGGGCAAAATAAAAGAGTGTGAAGGAAGTTCAGGGGGTTTTTTTGTTTGTTCGTTCTAGTTTTGTTTTTTTTTTGAGTAGGTATCTCACTCTATCACCCAAACTGGAGTGCAGTGGCATGATCACAGCTAACCACAGCCTCAAACTCCTGGGTTCAAGCAATGCTCCGAGTAGTTGAAATGGCAGGTGTGCTCCACCACATCTGGGTACTTTTCTTTGGCAGAAATGACATCTCACTATGTTGAGACTCCTGTTCTCAAACTCCTGGGTTCAATCAATCCTCCTGCCCCAGCCGCCTAAAGTGCTGTAACTACAGGTGTGAGTCACCACACACCCAGCTCAGGTTTTGGTTTTTGCTCGCATTTTCTCTCTCAAGGCCAGCTGCAATCAGCCACTATGTGGCAGAACAGCAAGCAGTAGCACATGCAGCTAAAATTTTCTCCAGGAGAAACCTGGTCTTACTGACAGAAAAGTAGGGGGAAAGGGGTCCTCATGGTCCAAAGGGTGTGGGGAAAATTCCTGTTATTTTTTTCACTTACTGCTTTGCCCTGAGGATGGTCCCAAGTCTTAGAGAACTATGTTGCTTGGCAATCCTTCAAGAATTTATTCAAGGGAAATCCAATCTTTTCTGGTCAGAACAAGAAAAGGGCTCTTAGGGGTCGGAGCATGTGGAGAGAATCTTAGAGAGGAGAGTGCTGAAGAAGGGGGCCTGACTCTATGTATGAACCAGTGCAAGTCCCTGAGTTGTGCATATGTGGGGACAGTCCCAAAGGCTTTCAAAACTTAACTACGATATCAACCACTGCTTAGTTCCATACTAACCCCTAAAGAGGGCATGCATGGACTCAAAGCAGTACAGCAAAAGTTTTGAAAACTGAACTGATGTTGGAACCGTTGCCCACAGCATACAAGACAGAACTGCGTTGAGATTGCCTGGTAAAGCAAACAAAGTCAGCATTTTTCAAACAGCCCAGAGTCCAGAAATGTGATACTCAAAATGTTCAGAATTCAGTCCAGAAATATTTGACATGCAAGGGACCACGCCACAGAACAAACAACTTGCAAAAACGCCACTGGCAGAATATTTTCCATGCAAAGGATCAGGAAAATGTGATCAACTCACAAGAGAAAAGACAATCCAAAGATGACAGTGATGTTGAAATTATCAGACAAATGTAGGAGCTATGGTAACTGTGCTCCAAGAGATAAAAGTAAACACTCTTGAAATGAATGGAAATATGGAAATTCTCAGTGGAAACACTAAAGCTGTAAGAAAAAAAAAAAGAAAATTCTAGAAGTAAAAAATACAATAACTGAAATAAAAAGTGCACTGTTTAGCCTCAATAGCAGAATTAGAGATAACGGAGGAAAGTGTCCATGAACTTGATGATACAGATATCCAATCTGAAGTATAGAGTGTATGCTGAAAAAATATACAGAACCTGAGAGGCCTATCAGATAATACTAAAAGGTCTAATATTATCAGAATCAAAGTAGAGAGGAAAAAGAGTAAGGTAGAAAATATATTTGAAGAAATAAAGATCCCAAATGTCCAAACTTGGTGAATCACAAATTTACAAATCCAAAACAGTAATTCCCCTTATTCCAGTTTCACTTTCCACAATTTCAGTTACCCACAGTCAACCATGGTCCAAAACTGTGAATACAGTACAGCAGGATTTTTTTGGTGGGGGGCGGGGGGGGGGGGGGGAGAAAAACCACAGTCACATAACTTTTTTTTTTCAACAGCCTCTATTGCCAAACTTTCACATAACTTTTATGATACTATATTGTTATAATTTTCTAGTTCATTACTAGTTACTGATGTTAACCTCTTACTAAACTTTATCAGAGGCAGAGATGTATAGGAATAAAATGACAGTATATACAAAGTACTATCTTTGGTTTTAGGGATCCACTGGGGTTCTTGGAACATATCTCCCATTGATGGGAGGACTGCTGGAGTGGTTATTAAAGTCCCCCCATGGATGAGGGGACTGCCGTCTGGTTATTAAACATACAGAAATAACACCTTTCAGGGAGGGCCTCCGAAGGGAAGAAGAATAAACATGAATAAAGTGAAGATAAAAAGAAAGAAATAAAATGTGATGGGCTATTATCCTCTTTTGAGAAGTGTCATAAGTACCAAAGACTTTGCCATTGCTGTTGTTTTGTTTTTGAGTTGGGGTCTCTGTCATCCAGGCTTGAGTGTAGTGGCACAATCATGGATCATTGTAGCCTCAACCTTTTGGGCTCAAGTGATCCTTCCACCTCAGTCTCCTGAGTAGCTAGAACTATATAGATGTATGTCACCACGCCCAGTTAATTTTTTTATTTTTATTTTTGTAGAGATGAGATCTTGCTATGCTGCACTGACAGGTCCCAAACTCCTGGGCTTAAGCAATTCTCCTATCTCAGGATCCCAAAGTGCTGGGATTATAGGCATGACCCATAGTGCCTGGCCGTTTTATTCTTAAATATCTTCCCTAAATCTGGTAGAACAAGGAGTCCTTAGAACTATGTCAATCAGTAAATTAATTCATTTACCAATACTAAACTAGAAAGTGTTTGCCACATTACTGACACTTGATTTTTGGTCAGAAAACAAAAGCAGGATGAGCTACAAAAGGAGTTGTTAAATGTTTTATTTCTACATAGCCTAAAACAATTTTGTAAAAGTCTCTTACTCATTTTTAGATTGATACATAAAAACTTTCACCAAAGTGTGACTAGTTATAAAGAACGTAACTTTCAAAACTCTGTAAATATTGACATATAAAAGTAAAACCATTTTATCATTTGTTGAAACATGTTTGAAAAAAATTCATCATTATTCATTTTAAAAGAATATAGAAATAGGCTGTTCCTTAACAATCTCAAATTGTTCATAATTTAATTTTATTCTTGATCTTACATTTACATTCTTCTTGCCCTACAAAAATTTTTCCTCATTTTACATATTTTATGCTTGAATATGTTTTACTGATTAGCCCACCACACTTTTATGCACCAACATTATTTAAATTTTAATTCAATAGTCACATTTTTTTAAAAAAAGTCATTCTGATATCATTGTTGCTATTAGTCAAATGCAACTTATCAAAACAAAAATATTATAAACTTTAACAAACTACTAAATGTAAATAAAAAACAAGTTTATCAGAAATCTTTTTCTTTTGAATACTTTAATTTTTCAATTATTTTATGCATATGTGGATGAGTATACTTATGATTAAAATGAGTAAGGGTTAAATATCAGTTTAATTCTTTTTTATCAATGTATTGTTGGGAAACAAATGAATAGATGGGAATGGATGGAGTTTTGTTATAGAAATGTCACTCAATTCTTTGAACTCCTTCTGAGTTATATGCTAAACATCACATGATGAGATATCAAAAATTATTTTAATTAAGAGTGTAAGGAAAAATTGGGAAACTGAGTTTACTGAGTGCCCTAATCCTCATTTATCTGGGTTATTTCAACCAGTCATTGCCTTTAACTCAGATATTTTACAGCTCTTTCATTTTTAAAATAAGTTTAAAAATGCATTTTATCTGTAGGGAAGCCATGATTTCATCCTGTTTTAAAGTTTATCCTTTAACATCAGTTTACAATTTGGTTAGATTGGCCTTAATTTTTTGTTTTTTAAAGATAGATTTAGAAAACACATAATTTGCAAAAGGGTATCTGCCCAAGCATTAGAATCATTCATGTTCTTACCCCTGAAACTAAACATATTCTGAAATGCTCCCCCTTTTTACCTTCCTTATCCCCTAGATTCTTACATTCTTGGGCAAAGTAATTTAATAAAATGGGTTGGAGATAGAGCTTTTAGCAAAATGGGTTAGTAAAACGCATTAGACATAGCCTTTTCATATGGAAAGTGAGAGAGAGGAGATTATGGAAAAAGCAGGTGGGAAGGAGAAACTGCATCTCCATTACAGGTCCATTCTTAGCCAGGTCAGTCAGAAATAGTACATATGGAAGATGACAATCTGGACATTATTTTCTCAAAACGCCTGTGCACATGTACCTTTAGGGTGTTTTTGCATATAGTAAATGGACACAGTTTCAAGATTGCTGAACTAAAGCATAAAAGAATTCCACTCCGAATTCTAACTATCTAGAGACTCATTGCCTCTTTGCTTTTTATATATTTTTTTGAGTTGAAGTCTCACTCTTTGTCACCCAGGTTGGAGTGCTGTGGCATGTTCACAGCCACCACAGCCTCGACCTGCTAGGCTCAGGCAATTCTTTTGCCTCAGCCGTCCAAGTAGCTGGAACTACAGATACAGAGGCACACCAACACACCCAGTTAGTTTTTTTTGTGATTTATTGTAGAGGTGAAGTCTCACCAAGTTGCCCAAGCTGGTCTCGAACCCCAGGCTCAGGCAGTCCTCTCACCTTGGCCTCCCAAAGTGCTGGGATTACTGGCTGAGCCATCATGCCCAGCTCAAGTCTCTTTTTGAAAAGTCTTTAATTACTGAAGAACTTGAGACAACTGTCTACTTTCCATTCAGAAGAGATATTGAGAGGACTGGAGTCCAGAAAAAGAGAGAAGCTGTTCTGAAACAGGATGGAAAGAGGAGAAAAAGAAGGTTGTCCATAGCAAGAACTTTTAAGATGCAGAAAGTAAGGAGTTATAAGGAACAGAGAAGACATAAAAATGGAGAAGTCAAAATGTAAACTTTTAAAAATTTTGCTTAAGTACTTGTAGACCTGTGTTCTTCTCACAATCTCTAGCAACAGCTTCTATGATGACTGCCAAGAAAGTGACTATCTGTGTTTAGTGTATTAATGAAAAGTAGCCAATTAGACTTTTCCATTAATCTAACTCATTAGGCCAGATATTTGGTTTTCCTGCCATTGGAAAGAAGTGAGTAGAAGTAACAGGGCAGTATCCATTAGATGGAAAGACCACTCTTACATCACACTGATGCCTCACCTATACACTCTGGGTAAAACATAGGCTACTGTCTTAGTCCATTAAGGCTGATATGACAAAAATACCATAGACTGGATGGTTTATAAACAACAGAAATTTATTTCTCACAGTTCTGGAGGGTAGGAAGTTCAACATTAAGGCAGATTAGGTGTCTGGTGAGGGCCCACCTTATGGCTCACAGTTGGCACCTATTTGCCATATCCTTACTTGGTGGAAGGGGCAAAAGTTCTCTCTTGGTCTCTTTTATAAGGGTACTAGTCTCATCCATGATGGCTCTACCTCGTAACCTAATCACATTTCAAGGCCCCCCCTTAATACCATCACTTTGGGGGTGAGGATTTCAACATATGAATATTGAGAGGACATACATTCAGTCCATATCAGCTTCCAAATTAAGATTACATAAAACGGATGCTTCCAACTACATATCAGATTATAACCACAATGAACTATACATTCCATCACTTGAAAGCCTATCTTACCTGGTTCTGGAAAATCTGAATGGGTAGTTTTCTTAGTATGCTCCAATTTGCTTCCTGTTTCCTTTTCCTTATAATAAAATAATCAATTTATCGCGTATAAATCCAGTGATTCTTCTCTGAATAAAACTAAATAGAAACAAGGTGGAAATAATGATGACCATCACTGGAATAGATCCTTTGAGGCATATGTTTATAGCTTAGGTACCATCTCCTGTTCTCCCTGCCTTCGTTGATATTCATTTTTTAATCTCCAGTGAGAGATACTGGGCATACAGCAGACTTTCAACATGGAGGAAATGAAAAAAATAATCAAGGGATCCCAGAATTTCTCTGGATTTCCACATGGGATTATGCAAAGTAACAGAGGTTATTTTCTCATTGAACTGTGCACAAGTATAGACACAAGAAAACCAGGTCTGTCCTCGGTGTCTTAAGCATCTAACTTCTTCAGGGACCATCCTGCTCTGAAGAGCTGTCATTTAGACTCCCTCACTTCTACTTTCAGTTTCCCAGAACCCTCCTGCTCTTTGATCTAAAAATCACTTTTGTTTTGATAGGAAGGGGTATTAAAGAGCAGGAGGGTTCTGGGAGACTGAATAGAGAAGAGAGGTGGTATATTGCAGAATGCCCTTTCAATTCTGAAAAGCTGGAGGCCAGCAAGAACCTCAAAGGCTACCTACTTCAGCCTTTCATCAGATAAATGTAAAATGTTAAGAACTGAGGACTACTATATCTTCTCCACTTGGCTAAGTGGTCAATGAGAAATGGGGATAATCAGGTGTCTGACTAACCAGAAAGGGCAGTTGAAGACCCCATTCACAGTAGTCAAAAGTCCTGGTTTTAGATAAGTTCCCATGTCCCTTCTTATATAGGACTGTATAATGAAAGGGAAACAATCCTACTACATAAGTTCTCAGCAAAAGAAATCATGTTTTCCTCAAGTGGGAAAATAGTCTACTAAAGAGACAAGCAAAATAAGATGTAATTCCCCCAGATATAAAAGCTCACGTAATAAAGGTACAAATATTGTATTATTCCCTTCATATAAGTAACTTAGAACAGGTAAATTCATGGTGACAGAAAGTAGACTAGTGGTTAACATAAGCTGGAAAGAGAAGAATCACCAGTTATCATTAAATGAGTACAGAGTTTCAATTTGGAATGCTGAAGAATTCTGGAAATGGGTAATAGTGATGGTTGTACACCATGTGAATGTATTCAATGCCACTGAATTATACATTCAAAAATGGCTAAAATTGTACATTTAGAGTGCTTTCCCCTTACTAAATTCAAGTACAAATATCCTGAATGAGCTGCAAATGCTCTCAGTCTGAATTAGGGGTAAATCCAGAAACTGCCCAAGGCTAAAATACCAGATTTCCAACTGGCTCATTGTTACCAGAATAACCAAACTAAGTCATATTAAAAATACTGGACCACCCAGCAGGATACACAATACAAGAAAATTTTAGGAAGGTTTAGTAACCACTCATGTACCTTGACTAAAGTAATGACCCTTTGATATAATGTCCCATCTTCCACCCATGTGGCATAAGGCAATGAAGATGCTTGTGAGTGATTAAGAGTGTGCTGTGAAATTCAGTTGTGAAGTTTTAGATTCATATTTTTCCGCACTTTTTAAGACTTGGAAAATTAGATATTACAATTAGATTTTAAGAAGGATGGAAAGTCAGAATTTTGGATATAATCACATTATCTTGATTTGGGGAAATGGATAAGCTGGGTATTATCATCCATGTGTAAGTCAAAAAAGATCAGCTATTTTTCTGCCATTCAAATACATAGAACATTCATATTCGCATAAGACTCTTGCAAATGTGTCCCAAGAAACATGGAAAAAAGTCTTCATAGCAGCATTTTTGTAGTAGCTAAACATGGGAACCAACCAACCAGAATGCCTATCAACAAGAGAATGGCTATATTTTGAAATATTTGCCCAAAGTATTATACAGCTACATGCAACAATATGCATGATTCTTAAAAACTGAATGCTGAGTTTTAAGAAAGTGAGACTATACACTTTTTTATAAATCAAAAAACAGCAAACCTAAACAAGATGTTGTTTACAAATACACATATATGCTATAAAATTTTTTTTTTTTTTTTTTTGAGTTGGAGTCTCACTCTGTCACCCAGACTGGAGTGTGGTGGCCGCTCCCGGCCACCGCAGCCTCAACTGCTGGGCTCCGGCGATCCTTCCACCTCAGCCTTCCAAGTGGCCGGAATTACAGGCATGTGCTACCACGCCCGGCTGATTTTTTGATTTATTGTAGAGATGAGGTCTCGCTGCCCAGGCGGGTCTCGAACCCGCGGGCTCAGGCAATCCACTCACCTCAGCCTCCCAAAGTCGCGGGATTACAGGCTGAGCCACCGAGCCTGGCTGCTATAAAATTTATA
This sequence comes from Carlito syrichta, assembly GCF_000164805.1. NCBI lineage: Eukaryota > Metazoa > Chordata > Mammalia > Primates > Tarsiidae > Carlito > Carlito syrichta. The sequence continues at coordinate 598,429 of NW_007247668.1, forward strand.
ATAATAAACCTGGGAATGATTAACGCAAAGTTCTGGGTTGGGAGAAACACAGGAAATGGCATAGAGGAAGAGCACAAAGAAAGATGCAACAGGATAGGTAACAATCTAGTTCTTTTTTCCTGTCCTCCTGTTTATTTTCTCTAGCAGCTTTATTGAGATATAATTCATACCATACAATGCATCCATTTAAATTGTACAATTCAATGGTTTTTAATGTAAGCACAGATATGTGCAGCCACCACCACAGTCAATTTTAGAACATTTCTGTGTTTTTGGTTCAAAAAGAAAGGCTGTATCCTTTTCTATCATTCCCCTACTTCCACCCCGCCCTCCCCCTCACTCCCTGGCGGAAGCCATGACAATCCAGGACTCAGCATGGCAACCGAATGAAGACACCCTTCTGGAAGGCAAAGCCCCAGAAGGATCCGTGTGCCAGAGTGCCTGAAAAGAAACTCTGGTCACGACTCTTTATTCCTGCGCCTCATCACGCCTCCTTCTCGGGTCCCCATGAACCCCCCGGAGCTGGTCTCCGGCAACTCCCCTCACTTCCCCTAGCACCCCACCCTCTCCCCTTCCGCCACCCCAGCCCTAAGCAGCAACTAATCTACTTTCTGTCTCTATAGATTTTCTAGTTTGGGACATTTTCACATCAACGGAAACATAATATGTGGTCTTTTGTGACTAGCTTCTTTGAACATGTTTCCAAAGATCATCCACGTGGTAGCATGTGCCAGCGCTTCATTCCTTTTTATGGCTGAATAATATCCTATTGTTTGGATATATTACATTGTATTCGTTCAGCAGTTGATGGACGTTTGGGTTGTTTCCACCTCTTGGCTATTATCATGCATGTTGCTGCCATAAACATTTGTGTACAGGTTTTTGTGTGGACATATGTTTTAATTTCTACTAGGTATACACTTACAGTGGATTTCCTAGGTCATATGGTAACTCTATGTTTAACTGGAAGAATTGCCAGGCTGTTTTCCAAAGTGGAGACATTATTTTATATCACCCCCAATGTATGAGGGCTCCAATTCCTTCACCCCCTCACTAGCACTTGTTATCATCTGACTTTTTGATTACAGCCATGCTAATGAGTGTGAAGTGATGTCTCATTGTGGTTTTGATTTGTGTTTCCCTGATGAATAATAATGTTAAGCATCTTTTCTAGGTCTTATTGATCATCTGTATATCTTCTTTGGCTAAATATCTATTCAGATCCTTTGGCCGTTAAAATTTTTTTTTCTTTTATTATTGAGCTGTAAGAGTTCTTTACATATTATGGGTACAAGTTTCTTAAGATTTCTAAATATTATCTCCCATTCTGTGAGTTATCTTTTCCCAATTATCTGGTTCTTAAGCCCTAGTTTCTAAACCTAGTGATAGGTTCACAGGCGTTCAATTCAATATGATGTTTTTAACTTACACAGACTTAGCATATTATTTTGATGTATAAAATATGTAATGAATTTTTTAAAAACTTCATGCATAAGAACGTCTGTTAGGAAGTATTCAAAACAAAATAAAACACCATTAATGTCCAATATAAGTTAATGCTATTCTTTTTTTTTTTGAGTTGGAGTCTCACTCTGTTGCCCCGACAGGAGTGCAGTGGCACGCTCCCGGCCACCGCAGCCTCGACCTGCTGGGCTCCGGCGATCCTTCCACCTCAGCCTTCCGAGTAGCTGGAACT